>NC_056750.1:854943857-855036357 GCF_019279795.1 Protopterus annectens
GAGGGGTAAAGATTGCAATAAGCTAGAGGAAGGCTCAAGATGATCTTCATTTAGGTAGATGCAGGGGCAGATCTCAGTATTTACTAGGGCATTCATTAGGGTGAGTTTAAATTTTAATCAGCTAATAAATAGCATTTACGCTGGTTGGAAGAAAGTTCCATAGTTTATCGACAGTGTACAAGTAAAGCCAGTCTCCAGCTCTTTTGTCTCGTACATGAACAGTTGAGTTGTTAATTTTCAGAGTGAAGGGTTCTGGTGAGGCTATAGGGTATTAAAATGTTCTTAAGGGCAGCGCAGTTGTTTCAGTTGTATTTTATGTGATATGAACAGTTGAATGAGGTTAAGGTGATGTGGAAATTGCAACCAGTTTAATTCCCTTAAGGCTAGGCAGTGATGTGAGTGGTATGAGCTGCCTGTGGCAAATTTGGTGATTTTATGGTAGCAGGACTGGAACTTATTTTGTAGAGATGAGTGCAGATTAGTAAAATGCAGACACCGTATAATAGGGATGGGAGCAAAGTGTTGGTGAGAGCTTTTTTGGAAGTGCTGGCCATGAAATGTTTATGTCTGTATAGTGCTCCTAATTTGTAGTGTTTTTTTAATGGCATTACCAATATGGTGTTCAAATGTAAGTTTATAGTCAATGGTAATACCCAATAGCTTAGCATGGGATACAATTTTAATTTCTGAGTTGCTTTGGGAGAAAATATGAAAGTGAGTCAGGTGTGAGGAGTTTTGCTGCGAAGAGTAGCAGCTTTGTTTTTATGGCATTAAGTAGTATTTGCGATTTCGTTAACCAGACTTCGATTGCGGTGAAAGTACCTCCGGTTATTTGTTGGTGTTGTAAGTTATTTGAGGAGGAGATGATGGTAGTATCATCTGCATACTGGACAATTGAGCTGAGGGGAGAAGGTTGCAGGTAAATATGTTTAAGAGTAAAGGTTCAAGTATGGACCCTTGTGGTACTCCAGTTTGGGATTCTGATAGAATATTTTGCCATTTTATGCATTTTAGTCTGTTGGTGAGGTGGCTATTACACCACTGGTGGGTGAGGTGGCTATTAAACCATTGGTGGGTGGGTGGTGTGCAGCCAATATTAGAAAGGTGTTGTAGAAGTTTTTTGTGTGAGTCTGTATCGAAAGCCTCTGACAGGTCCAGTAGTAGTAGTACAGAATAATATTACCAGAGTCAATGGACCCCTGTACAGTACCTATGAAGGAGACATGATAGGTCTAGTAGTATCTAAATAATATTACCCGAATCAATGGATCTCTGTACAGTATCCATGAAGGAGACAAGTGCAGTGCCTGTGCTCTGTGAGGGACAAACACCATGTTGGGTGGGGGCAGTTGGCTGTTGTGTCTCAGATGATTAAGTAATTGTATGGATACACTTTGAGGAGTTTGGACAGTTGGTAAAGGACAGAGATTGGACGATAGTTAGAGGGCTCATTGGAGTTACCTCCTTTGTGAAGTGGGGTGATGGATTTTTTCCAAAGGTTGGGGACATAGGATTCTGTAAATGAGTGTTTGATCAGAATGCTAACAGGGTACGCTATGGCCTCGACAGCGAGTTTTAAGTATTTTGGTGGGAAGTCATCAGAAGAGAGAGAACATGGTTTTAATTTTCTAATGAGTGAATTTCTGTGGTTGGTATTGGTTGCAGTGAGAAGAGGCTAGATGGTGTAATATTGCTTTGGTGAGGGGGAGAAGAACTGTCTACGAGGGGAGGAGAGTACCTTTCTAAGGGAGGACTGCTTTTCTCGGGTAGAGGAGTAGAGGGAAATGAATTTGACAGGGTGAGGGTAGAGGGAGAGGAGTCTTATTAATTTGTGTATGCTATTTATAAAATGTGAGTTTAGCATAGTTGCCATTTGTAACAGTGTTTTTTCTGTACCTGGTGATGGGTTTTGTTTGGTGCCAGGGATAAGATTAGTGATGCTTTTGTAGAATTGTTTTGGGTTGTTTCTATGGTTACTCAGTTGGTTAGAGAAACAGTTTTTCTTGTCGGTACATACTGGCTTTTTAGCTTTGTTTCGCAACTGTCTGCATCCAAGTAGGTTACATGCATTTTTGTTTTTATGACCTTCTTTCCAGGCCTTGTCCCTATTTTGTAAGAGTTGTTTAGTGACCTTGGTTTGTCAGGCAGTGAGGTTTGATTTTACTCTTTTAGTACGAGGAGGGTCTAGGTTGTTGAGCGTGTACAAGAATATCTTATTAAAATAGCAAGAGGCATCATCCAAACGGACAGGTTTTACTGGGTGCCAACCTGAGAATTTCAGAATGTTGATACATTTTTGTCGATCAAATTCTTTTAGGTTTCTGGTGGCTTTATACGTATGAGAGTTGGATTTATGTGCAGTGGATCTGTAAGTGAAAATAGGTAAAGTACAGTTGTGTACCTACCATAAATGTAGATGTTTGAGTGTATTCACTGTTGCAGTCATTACACTTGGGTAATCCTGCTGGCAGGCGACCCTCAGTCGGCCCGAGTTCCAAAGTCTCGGTCCGACGTCGGTTGCTGTCGCCTCTTCCCTGACGTCAGTGCGCCAGGGGTATAAAAGCTGCAACTGACGCCATTTTTTTTCAGTTTTTCTTGCTCCAGATGTCAGGTGTCCCCAGATAGGAAGGCTGGAAAGATAAAATTATGCCAAAAAACATGCATATATTTCTATAAACATTTCCTTCATCTACAAGCAAATACACCACATAGGTTGTATAGAGTTGAGAAGTACAGAGAAGTTCCAGCAATGAAAAGGGGGATGGTGGGTGGGTAACCTGGACTGCAACAGTGAATACCCTCGAACATCTACATTTATGGTAGGTACACAACTGTACTATGTTCATCGTGTTTCACTGTTGCAGTCATTACACTTGGGTAGAATCCCAAAGCTGAGGTTGGGCGGCTGGGTCTTAAGTGGATTTGCAGAGGCTACCAGGCCCTGCAGAACTGCAGTGGCAAAGCCTGCTCTGGATTTAGAGTAGAGAGGTAAGTGGTAGCGCTTGGTGAAAGTGTGCACTGAGCTCCAGGTTGCAGATTCTAAAATGTCTTTGGTTGGTACTCCTCTGAGAAAAGCTGCTGAAGTGGCTGCTGCTCTGGTAGAATGAAGCCTAATGCCCTTAGGCACTGATTTGCCATGTTGTGCATAACAGAAGCGGATGCAGTGGCCTATCCATTTTGAAATTGTCTGCTTTGTAATAGGCTTTCCTTCTGATCCTGCAGCATAAGCTATAAACAGTTGCTCAGTTTTTCTGAAAGCTTTTGTTTTGTCCAAGTAGAATCGTAGCGGTCTGTGTATATCCAAAGAGTGCAAAAGTCTCTCCCCTTTATTCTGGGGATTTGGGTAGAAAGTAGGTAAATTAATGGTTTGGTTCAAGGCCACTTTGGAGACCACTTTTGGCATGAATGTTGGGTTTGTCCTAAGAGAGACCCTGTCCTGATGAAAAATGATGAAAGGTTCCACAGCCATTAATGCCTGTAACTCTGAGACTCTTCTTGCTGAAGTTATTGCTAGGATCAGAGCAGTTTTCCATGATAAGAATTTTAGATCAGCTGTGCTGGCTGGTTCAAAAGGAGGCAGTGTGAGTTTTTCTAAAACAAAATTGAGATCCCAAGTTGGTACTGGTGTATTCCTTGGGGGTCTTATATTTTTTTGCCCCTCTGAGGTACCGTCGTAGTAGAGGATTTGAAAAAATAGGAGGTTCCGTATTGTAATGAGCTGAAATGGCAGAGGCATGGATTTTAATTGATGAGAAAGATAGGCCTTTGTCCAGCATCTCAGTTAGGTATTGTAAAATCTGAGGAATATTAGGGACAAGTGCTTCGAGCCCTTGTGCCTGGTTCCAAGCACAGACTCTCTTCCATTTTTCTGCGTAACATTTCCTAGTGCTGGGCCTCCTGGCTTCTAAAGTGACATCCATAACAGCTTTAGAGAGAGGTGCAGTCTGAGTGGCTACATTATCTGCCATGCTGCCAGATTTAAGGTTGTGAGTTGACTGTGCAGAATCGGATTGTTTTGTTGTGTCAGAAGATGAGGCATTTGAGGTAAAGGCCAAGCTGGGCCTTGAGACAAGCTCTTTAGGATTGGGTACCAGTGCTGGCATGGCCAGTTTGGGGCAATCGGGATAATTTTTGGCCTTTCTTGTCTGACTTTTAGGAGTACCTTGGTAAGGAGAGGCATCGGAGGAAAGGCATAGACTGTCAGGCCTTTCCAGCTGAATGATAGAGCATCCACTTTCCATGCTTGAGAATGATAAGTTCTTGTGCAGAATTTCTGTATTTGGTAATTGTGAGGGGAGGCAAAAAGATCTATGTCTGGGCGTCCCCATTTCCTCGTTATCATGCTGAACACCTGTGGATTTAGTTTCCATTCGTGAGGATCCATGAGATTTCTGCTTAGTTCGTCTGCCAGTGTATTTTTTGTTCCTGGCAGGAATTGTGCCTGCAGATGTACTTGATAGGTCAGTGCTGTGTTCCACAAAGTCATGGCTTGCCTGCGTAGGGGGTAGGAATGTGTGCCCCCTTGCTTGTTTATGTACCACATAACTGTGGTATTGTCCGTCTTTATTAATAGTTGTCCTGGATGTAGTAGGTCCTTGAAAGCAGTCAGGGCATTCTGTACAGCTAGCATCTCTTTTTGATTGATGTGAAGATGCATTTGTTTCTTGGGCCACGTGCCCTGAATACATTTTTCTGCCATATGTGCCCCCCAGGCATAATCCGATGCATCCATTGTTATTGTCTGCCTGGCTGTGGGTTAAGTGAAAGGCTGTCCCTTGTTGCAGTGACAGGCATGGGCCCACCATCGAAACTCCTGTTGTAGGCAGGGAATTAAAGTAATGATTGTCTCCAGGCTGTGACAATGCTGAGTCCAAATACTTTTTAGATATCATTGTAGTTTCCTCATATGCAGGTTTGCATATGGAATTAGTAGAATGCAGGATGCCATGAAGCCCAGGGCCTGCAGAATTTTTCTTGCAGGGAGCTGGGTTTTTGTTGCCATCATTTGAAAGTAATGAGTCAGTTGCCTTTGTTTGTCTGGCATGAGATAAGCCACCTGGACAGTTGTATTTAAGCTTGCACCCAGGAATATTATCTCTTGAGAGGGCACTAGTTTTGATTTTTTTTTCGTTTACTGTGTACCCTAGGCAATCTTTTTACAAACGCTAGATGCTTTAGAAGAATGTCCTTGCTCTCTGCTTGAATAAGGCAGTCGTCCAAGTAGGGATATATTTGAAATCTTTTTTTGTCTCCAAAATGCAATTACTGGTGCCAGGCATTTTCTGAAGACCCTGGGTGCAGTAGATAAGCCAAAGGGCAGTGCAGAGAATTGGTAGTGCATTGAGCCTGCTATGAATCTGAGGTATCTTCTGCAAGACTGTCTGATTGAGACATGCAGGTATGCCTCCTTGAGGTCCAAAGTAACTAGCCAAGCCTTCTTGCCCAGCATGGGTAGAAGTTGATGTAGTGTTAACATTTTGAATTTTGGAACAAACAGGAAAGTATTTAGGATTGACAGGTCCAGTATTGGTCTCCAGACTTTGTCCTTTCTGGGTACTAAGAAAAGTCTTGAGTAGAATCCTTGTCCCTGTTCTTGCTGTGGGATTTACTGAATAGCTCCCACGTCCATAAGAGCAGCAATCTGTTTTTGTGCCTCTGCCCATTGGTTTTGTGGCAGGTCTGGCATTCCTTTTGGAACCTGTAACACTGAGGAACAATATTCAGCACCCATTGGTTCTGGGTGATCATGTGCCAATTTTTTGAGAAAAGTGCTAGCTTTCCCCCTAGGGGTGATGTCAAAAGGTAAGTGCTTGGCATTTGCAGAGGGAAGTCATTGGGACTGTTTCCTATAAGGTTGTGATTTGTCCTCCCCTCCTTTGGGGGCTGAAGCACCCCATTGTTTAGGTCTGTAGGAGCCTTGGGGCTGAGATCTGCCTCTTGGGCGTCTGTATCTGCCTCTTTGTGGCCTGTCTGACACTGGAAAGGACCATTTTTTTGAAGGCCAGTTTCTGCTAAATCTAGGTGGTTGAACCTGTAAGAAATCTTTCACTGTCTGCATTGACTTTGATTTATCCTCCATTTTCTTTACCACCTCTTCTGCCTTAACATCAAACAAAGTATCATGCTATAATGGAGCATCCAATAATTATACTTTAACATGGTCAGGTAAACTTAGTTCTTTCAACCAAGCATGCCTTCGAATAACAGAGCCTGTAACTGCGGCTCTACAAGAAGCCTCTAATGAATCAAAACAACATCGCAGAGTATGCTTTCCCACTTGTTCAACTGCATGCAATAAATTCTTCATTTCCTTACTGTCAGGACCTTCTGTATTTGAAACCATTTTCTGTTTTAACAATGACATGAGGTATTGCTGGTATTTAAGCATGTGAAACTGACAGTTTAAAGCTCTTACAGCTAAAGAGGCAGAAGTGTAAACTTTTTTTCCCCCATCTGTCCAGAGCTCTGGAATCCCTATCGGAGGGGACAGGATTTTTAGCAGTGGAAGCTTTAACCCCTTTTGGACCCTGAGAAATTGTTTCTGGGTCTGCAGCGGGGTTTTTGTAAAGAAATTTATGAGTCAGGGACCCTGTAGTACCTGTCTGGCTTGACTGGCGCAGGGGGTAAAGAATCAGGAGACAGATTGGATTCAGAAAAAACATAATCAACAATATCAAGTACAGGGGAGATAGCCAGGGGCCTGTGCTGAGGCAATAAAAGGAAGTCTCTGAGCCTTTTCTTGGATTTTGAATAATCCTGGCTCTCCCAATGGAAATGCTCCCTCATGGTGTGCAGGGTTTCCCCAAAAGAATAATCCTCAGGCGGAGTGGCTGAAAGTATGGACTCTTCTGCATCAGAGTCCTCATAGGGAGGGAGAGAATATCCCTGATCAGAAGAGGAATCAGAGGAAATGGAAACCTGGTCAGAGGAATCATAATCAGTGTCTTGCCTAGGCCTTTTGTCAGGAGGGGGATGGGAACCCATGATTAAAGTAATTAGGTCTTCGGTCATTTTAAGCATCTGTTTCTTTGGCATGGATGCCTGTTCTGGAGAATGCTGTACTTGTTTCTTTGTCTTTAATGGTGTTTTTGACTTTGCCTTTGCTGCTGTAGTAGCTTTAATTGTAAGCTGTGAAGGTCTGAAAACACCCTCAGAAGCCGATGACTGCTCAGCGGCTCCGGACCCATCTGAAGGTATAGTTTCCATAGGCCCAATACCTTGAGTTTCCACAGGCCTCGGTGTCTCCACGTGGCTGTCAGTTACGGCTTGTGGTTCTGAGGTAGCGGGTGTCAGGGGCTGCGAAAGCGCCTCACTGAGCACCGGCGACTGGCCTATAAGAGGCTTCGTCGTCGGTTATGGACCTCGGGTGCCTGTCCTTTTCTTTGTCTTTGCATTTTTTATAAATTCCGGTCGTCAGTTGTTCCGACGGCATTATGTAATTAAACCTTCGGCCAAAATAATGTAAAGCAAAATCAAACCGACATTTAATAGTGCGTTTATTGAATCTAGCTCAAAACCAACAACTAGTAATGTCATGGTCAGGGCCTAGGCAAGGAATACAGTAAGAGTGAAAGTCCTTATGAGGTATTTGCTTCCCACAAGAAATACAGTGATTAACTTTTACTGACATCGGTCCGGAGCAAGAAAAAGTTTCCCCGACAGGGTACTTAGCTTTATTGAAGACTTCGGTTCTGAAACTCAATTTTGAAAATCTCAGGAATCGGCTGACTGGCACTTGCAAACTGCTTTTGCTTCGGGCACCGTGCGGCAAGAAACACTTAAGAAAATGGCGTCGATTGCAGCTTTTATACCCCTGGTGCACTGACGTCAGGGAAGAGGCGACAGCAACCGACGCCGGACCAAGACTTTGGAACTCGGGACGACTGCGGGTCGCCTGCCAGCAGGATAACCCAAGTTTAATGACTGCAACAGTGAAAACACGATGAACATCTGGTCGGCGAGTATATTGGGTAGGTTCTTTGGATTTGGGTATTTAAGTGGATTTGAAACTAAGACCCAGTGGACGGTGCCTCCTGGTGTATTGCTGTTGAGCATTCTGGTAGGATTGGTGACAATCTGGGTGAACTTGTAGAGGTTTATGCTTTTTGTTGGGGAGTCAGTTATTAAGTCTTGCCAATTGAAGTTTACATCTCCATTAATAATAATTTAATTGCAGATATTTTCAGATATCCAGGTGAGAATGTCCTCAAAGGTTTGGATATTTTGTCCTGGTGGGATATACTGACCAACTATGCATAGCTGTTTAGATTTGTTAATTTGCAGGGTTTGTATTAGGATTTCAGCATTTAAAAATGATGGAAGTGTTTTCTGGAAGGGTAGTATTGTGAGACGGTCATCATAGATTAGGGATACCACACCGCGTTTTTTGTTGGTTCGAGCTTTCCGTAGTATGTTATAACTGGGGGGGGGGGTGTTATTTCAGTATCTTGGATTTGGGGTTATAGCCAGGTTTCGGTGATTGATAGGATGTCAGGGGAATTTTGTGTTAGCCAAGCATGGAAGTCTGCAGTTTTGTTAGAGAGACTACAAATGTTTAAGGTTGCAAAGAGCAGATCTTTAGAAAATGGAGTTTGGATGAGTGTAGTTATGCATGAGGGTCCTGCATTGGGGTTGATATCACCACATAGGGACATTCTATTTTGGTTGTTAAGGGAGTGCTTTGGAAGAATGTTTTTATTTTTTTTGTTATAGGTTGCTAGACAGTGGTAGATGTCTTTATTTACGGTGATACACAGCATTAATTTTAGGTTTGATAAATGAATGAAATGGCATTCGAGTAGGCTGAGTGATATATTATGAAAGCTGTTTAATGGTATGTCACTGTCACAATTGTTTTTACTTGGTTCTATAACTGTCTACATTTTTGAAAGTTTATGCCCTTTTTGTCACTTTGCCATTCCTTCCATGCTTTGTCTCTTGATTACTAGGAAGCTTTTAGTGGATTTGGTTAGTCAGGGTACATGCTTTGATTTTGTTCTTTTGGTACGAAGGGGGGCTAGGCTACTGAGGGCATCAAGGAATAGTGTACTGAAATGGCTGACTGCATCATCTAAGGTTAGAGTTTTTAGTATGGACCAGTTTAGTGACTTTAGTACTGTAGTAAAGAGTTGCTGGCTAAAGCTGGCTACATTTTGGGAGGATTTGCAGTATTTATTTTTTTTACTTAGTTATATACTTACATTCAAGTGTAATTGCCTGTTACCTGCTTTATGTAATAATACATAACGAGTGGCAGTTCCTGTGCAATAACAAACCTCACCCATCCTGCTGCTACTCAACAGTATTTAAAGGGCTAAAAGGGGAGGGGAAGCTTGCTTCTTATACTCTTGGGGCACAGCCATTAGTCTCCAGTTCCTTTACTTGATGTGTCGTATTGTTGTATTTGCTGGATCCTATATGCTATTGTATAGTATCTAAATGACTACATCGGGGGGGGGGGGTTAGCTTATGTTCTTGGGGTACAGGCATTAGTCTCCAGTTCCTTTACTTGATGTATTTTATTTGCTGTATACTAGGATACTGTACAGTATCTATATGACTATATCGGGGGGGGGGGGTTAGCACAGTCATTAGTCTCTAGTTCCTTTACTTGATGTGTCTTCTTGTATTTGTTGTATCCTATTCTACTGTACAGCATCTATATAACTACATTGAGGGGGTTAGCTTGTTAGGTTCTTGGGGCACAGTCATTAGTCTCTAGTTCCTTTACTTGATGTGTCTTATTGTTGTATTTGATGTATCCTATGCTACTGTACAGTATCTATATGACTACATGGGGGGGGGGGTTAGGTTGTTTGCTATGTTCTTTGGGCACAGTCATTAATCTCTAGTTCCTTTACTTTATGTGTCTTATTGTTGCATTTGCTGTATCCTATGCTACTGAACAGTATCTATAGGACTACATGGGGGGGGGGGGTTAGGTTGTTTGCTATGTTCTTGGGCACAGTCATTAGTCTCTAGTTCCTTTACTTGATGTGTCTTATTGTTGTATTTGATGTATCCTATGCTACTGTACAGTATCTAAATGACTACATGGGGGGGGGTTAGGTTGTTTGCTATGTTCTTTGGGCACAGTCATTAATCTCTAGTTCCTTTACTTGATGTGTCTTATTGTTGCATTTGCTGTATCCTATGCTACTGAACAGTATCTATAGGACTACATGGGGGGGGGGGGGTTAGGTTGTTTGCTATGTTCTTGGGCACAGTCATTAGTCTCTAGTTCCTTTACTTGATGTGTCTTATTGTTGTATTTGTTGTATCCTATGCTACGGTACAGTACCTATAAGACTACATTGGGGGGGGGGGGGATACCTTGTTTATGTTCTTGGGGCACAGTCATTAGTCTCTAGTTCCTTTACCTGATGTGTCTTATTGTTGCATTTGCTGTATCCTATGCTACTGTACAGTATCTATATGACTACATGGGGGGGGTTAGGTTGTTTGCTATGTTCTTGGGCACAGTCATTAGTCTCTAGTTCCTTTACTTGATGTGTCTTATTGTTGTATTTGTTGTAGCCTATGCTACGGTACAGTACCTATAAGACTACATTGGGGGGGGGGGGAATACCTTGTTTATGTTCTTGGGGCACAGTCATCAGTCTCTAGTTCCTTTACTTGATGTGTCTTATTGTTGTATTTACTGTATCCTATGCTACTGTACAGTATCTATATGACTACATGGGGGGGGGTCTAGCTTGTTTGCTATGTTCTTGCGGCACAGTCATTAGTCTCTAGTTCCTTTACTTGATGTGTCTTATTGTATTTGTTGTATCCTATGCTACGGTACAGTACCTATAGGACTACATTGGGGGGGGGGGGTTTACCTTGTTTATGTTCTTGGGGCACAGTCATTAGTCTCTAGTTCCTTTACTTGATGTGTCTTATTGTTGTATTTGCTGTATCCTATGCTACGGTACAGTACCTATAAGACTACATTGGGGGGGGGATACCTTGTTTATGTTCTTGGGGCACAGTCATTAGTCTCTAGTTCCTTTACTTGATGTGTCTTATTGTTGTATTTGATGTATCCTATGCTACTGTACAGTATCTATATGACTACATGGGGGGGGGGTTAGCTTGTTTGCTATGTTCTTGGGGCACAGTCAATAGTCTCTAGTTCCTTTACTTGATGTGTCCTATTGTTGTATTTGTTGTATCCTATGCTACGGTACAGTACCTATAGGACTACATTGGGGGGGGGGGGGTTACCTTGTTTATGTTCTTGGGGCACAGTCATTAGTCTCTAGTTCCTTTACTTAATGTGTCTTACTGTTGTATTTCTTGTGTCCTAATGCTACTGTAGTATCTATATGACTACATTGGGGGGGGGGGGGTAGCTTGTTTATGTTCTTGAGGCACAGTCATTAGTCTTTAGTTCCTTACTTGATTTTTATTTATTTTATTTTATTTATTTTACATTTGTTAACCGGGCTAGTCTAGCTGGATATATGTCCATTTTCAGTAGAGGCCCGGGGAGAAAAGCTCCGCACATAAATCAATATAAAGAGACATATAATAAAAAAAAAATTTAAGTATAATAAGAATATACATTTAGTAATATGAACAACAAATACCTTATAGATACTGTACAGTAGCATAGGATACAATCAATACCTTACAGATACTGTACAGTAGCATAGGATACAATCAATACAACAATAAGACACATTAAGTAAAGGAACTAGAGACTAATGACTGTGCCCCAAGAACATAAACAAGGTACCCCCCCCAATGCAGACTAATTATCTTATTGTTGTATTTGTTGTATCCTATGCTACTGTAAAGTATCTATATGACTACATGGGGGCGTTAGCTTGTTTGCTCTGTTCTTGGGGCACAGTCAATAGCCTCTAGTTCCTTTACTTGATGTGTCTTATTGTTGTATTTGTTGTATCCTATGCTACTGTACAGTATCTATATGACTACATCGGGGGGGGGGGGTTAGCTTGTTTGCTCTGTTCTTGGGGCACAGTCAGTAGTCTCTAGTTCCTTTACTTGATGTGTCTTACTGTTGTATTTGTTGTATCCTATGCTACTGAACAGTATCTATATGACTACATCAGGGGGGTAGCTTATGTTCTTGGGGCACAGTCATTAGTCTCTAGTTCCTTTACTTGAAATGTCTTATTGTTGTATCCTATGCTACGGTACAGTACCTATAGGACTGCATTGGGGGGGGGTACCTTGTTTATGTTCTTGGGGCACAGTCATTAGTCTCTAGTTCCTTTACTTAATGTGTCTTATTGTTGTATTGATTGTATCCTATGCTACTGTACAGTATCTATAGGACTACATCGGGGGGGGGGGTTAGCTTGTTTGCTCTGTTCCTGGGGCAAAGTCATTAGTCTCTAGTTCCTTTACTTGATGTATCTTATTGTTGTATTTGTTGTATCCTATGCTACTGTACAGTATCTATATAACTACATCGGGGGGGTTAGCTTATGTTCTTGGGGAACAGTCATTAGTCTCTAGTTCCTTTACTTGATGCATCTTATTGTTGTATTTGTTGTAGCCTATGCTACTGAACAGTATCTATATGACTACTTTGAGGGGGCTACCTTGTTTATGTTCTTGGGGCACAGTCATTAGTCTCTAGTTCCTTTACTTGATGTGTCTTATTGTTGTATTTGTTGTAGCCTATGCTACTGAACAGTATCTATATGACTACATCGAGGGGGCTACCTTGTTTATGTTCTTGGGGCACAGTCATTAGACTCCAGTTCCTTTACTTGATGTGTCTTATTATTGTATTTGTTGCATCCTATCCTATTGTACAGAATCTATATGACTACATCGGGGGGAGGGGTTAGACTGTTATGTTCTTGGGGTACAGTCATTAGTCTCTAGTTCCTTTATTTGATGTCTTATTGTTGTATTTGTTGTAAACTATGCTACTGTACAGTATCTATATGACTACATCGAGGGGGTTAGATTGTGTTTTTGGGGCACAGTCATTAGTCTCTAGTTCCTTTACTTGATGTGTCTTATTGTTGTATTTGTTGTATCCTATGCTACTGTAGTATCTATATGACTACATCGGGGGGGTTAGCTTGTTTGCTCTGTTCTTGGGACACAGTCATTAGTCTCTCGTTCCTTTACTTGATGTGTCTTGTTGTATTTGTTGTATCCTATGCTACTGTATAATATCGATATGACATCTTCCGGGAGGGTTACCTTCTTTGTTATGCTATTGGGGCACATTCAGTAGTCTCCAGTTCCTTTACTTGATGTGTCTTAATTTTTTTTTTGCTGTTTCATATACTCTTCTGCCTCTCAAGGTGAGCTCATACTCGTAACTCTGTTTAGGTTTACGCATGTGTAGTCCTGAATGACAATAAAAAATTACTTTGAATCATTTATAGTTATGCTTTTTAATAGGTGGGTGGTGGCTCAATAAGTAAAGGTAGGCAGGTGGTCACTTAATATATGTGGAAGAGTACCAAAGTCGGAGTATTTATTGGGATCAGAAACCAGGATCCAGTCAAGAGTAGATCCTAATTTTTATTTTTTAATTCTAGTTGAAATGATGAGTTATGTATAACCATAACAATTTATACTATATGCTGGGAAAAAGAGTTTAAATCTTGTCCAATAACGTTAATGTCTCCTATGATGATTGTTTCGTTAGATATATTTTGTGATGTCCAAAAAAGAATGCAATCTAAAACTAGAATATTGTGCCTGGGAGGAACATACAGGACTGTGATACAAATTTGATTTGCATTATTGATTTTTAAAATGGCTATGACAATTTCAGCAGTATTGAAGATGAGAATGGGCTTGTGGTAACAAGTACTGTGAAAGAGCTGGGATAGATTAAGTTTACCCCCCCCCTTCCATTTCTTTTTTGAGTTCTGTCAGCTCTAATTATGTTATAGCATCTTGGATGTGTGGCTTTAATCAAGTTTCGGTGACTGCAAGAGCATCTGGAGAGTGTTGAGATAGCCATGCGAGAAACTGGTTTTGTTGCAAATGATGCGTATATTAAGTGTGACTAGAATTAAGTTTTTAGTGGAAGAAGTGTTAGAAAAGGTGGAAATAGAAGTGGGTCCTGGGTTTGTGTGGATGTCCCCAAACTGGGATAAGTCTGAGTGATGGGTAAAGTGTCAGTTATGGTGATTAGGGTATATTATATGCTTCAACTTTGAGGGGGCAATAGTTTAGGTGATGTTTGCTGAATTCTGAATTTAGTAAGTGGTATTATATTTGAATCATAGAGGCTAGATGATATGCTAGACAAACTTTGCTTTTTGAAAGTTGTGCTGGATCTGGTTTATTTTTCTGTAAGAAAGAATTTTTGGAATTTGATTGATGTAGCTTGAGTTACAAGAGAGAGACAGAGTAAGGGAGATGAGGAGTATATTAGGTTTAAAGAATGCCATGATGACGGGGTACATAAGGTACTACAAAAAGAATAAGGTGCGAGTTGTAAGACAGAGTTGGAATCGAAGCTATAGGGAGGAAAAGAGGAAGTAAGTTGAGGATATTGTTTCAGAGTGGAGTGTTGTAATAGATGTGATGTGATTTGAAGTTGAGGATATTATTTCAGAGTGGAGTGTTGTAATAGATGTGATGTGATTTGAAGTTGAGGATATTGTTTCAGAGTGGAGTGTTGTAATAGATGTGATGGGATTTGAAGTTGAGGATATTATTTCAGAGTGGAGTGTTGTAATAGATGTGATGGGATTTGAAGTTGAGGATATTATTTCAGAGTGGAGTGTTGTAATAGATGTAATGTGATTTGAAGTTGAGGATATTACTTCAGAGTGGAGTGTTGAAATACACGTGATGTGATTTGAAGTTGAGGATGTTGTTTCAGAGTGCAGTGCTGTAATAGATGTGATTTGAAGTTGAGGATACTGTTTCAGAGTGGAGTGCTGTAATAGATGCAATGTGATTTGAGAAGGGTATCAGTTTGTTTGTTATTGCATGGAAGGGTTGAGGTAAGGTTAAATGTAATTGAGTAGGAGTGGGTGAGAATGTGGATAGGGTAGAGGATCAGAGTGAGCCCAAGGGAGGGCAAACGGAGGGGGTTGGACCCAGGTTGAAGCAGATGGTTTAACAATCAACCTGGTAGGTAATGCCTGCCTAAACAGGAGCCAAGGTTTATGAGGGGACTAATGTGAAAACCAGGAAAATATTACAAGCTAGGGAAGGTAGCCGTACATAGAACTAGCTACCAGAAATAACAGAGATAACGCATTAGAATGCAGGTGAACAAGTGGAACAAAATGAGAGACTAAAACGTTAGGGATGGGGCTGCGCTAATCTGCGTTATGCATGGAGGAAGGCTAGGAGGGTAATACCTACTACTTAGGCTATAGAAATCAGAGTCCAGAATGTCAAAAAACTGAAATGGGAAGGACAGAGAAATTAGTGTACTGTATGGTGATGTACGAGGAGCTGGTTCAAATTATCAGGTAGAGATACAGTGTTATTAGAGCTCTGCATACATTGAATTTAGGACGTTTTGATAAATTCAGGAATTTTCTGGGAGTGTAAGGAGATGGCAGACTTTAAAGATTCCCTGCAAACTACTCTGTCAAAGATGCTGGGAGAGCAAACTGGTGTAACTAAGGAAATGATTTTTCTGAGCTATCATACAGACTTGGAAATTGCCTATATAGGCATAGTAAGGCTTAGCTGATTCCAATTATTGTGGCTGCCAAAATTAGAAGTTATGTACTCACCATAACGTTCCATCTGAGTAGGTGACTTCATTTGGATGCAACCTGTGGGTTTCGGATCCGACCTCAGATCCGAGCCAGCATTTCAAAAGCTTAGGATCCGAGCTCCTAGCTCCTCCCTCTACCCATAATCCCCTGCCAAGCCCTAACTGACCTCAGATTGAGTTTGCCTGTAGAAAACTAGAATAAAAAGTATCTAAATAGATGAATAAACTCTTATTGTACAAAGGTCAGGGGGATGGAGGGGGGGATGGTTGCATCCAAATGAAGTCACCTACTCAGATAGAACGTTATGGTGAGTACATAACTTCTAAATCTGAAGTAGGCAGACTTTATTTGTCTGCAACCTGTGGGACAGAGTCCCCAGCTACCTAAATCTTGGGCGGCCGTCATGGAAGGATGTTCCGGAGCACCGCTGAGCCAAAGGATGCTCTCCCCCTGGAAACAACATCCACCTTATAATGAGAAATGAAGGTATGAGATGAGGCCCAAGTGGCTGCCGCGCAGATATCATCCAATGGCACTCGGGACTTAAACGCGGCTGAAGTGGAAACTGCCCTAGTAGAGTGAGCAGTAACCCTCTGAGGAGCAGGCCTACCTGAAGTGTCATAAGCCTGCAGAATACAATTAGCAATCCATCTCGACAGTGTGACTTTGGAAACAGCTTTGCCCATAGCAAATTTAGCAAAGGAGACGAACAGTTGATCTGATTGTCTATGACCAGCCGTTCTGTGAATGTAAAAGCGCAATTGTCTATGAACATCTAAAGAATGTTGCTTATATTCTCCTTTGTTTTTATAGTTGGGGAAAAACACAGGTAAATTGATTGATTGATTAATATTAGATTCCGAAGAAACTTTTGGAAGAAAAGATGGATTGGTCCTGAGGCACACCCTATCGGGAAAAAAGGAGAGGTAAGGCGGTTTAACGCATAGAGCCTGAAGTTCCGACACTCTTCTGGCTGATGTGATGGCTACCAAGAAAGCAGTCTTCCAGGAAAGGTACTTTAGATCTGCAGAAGCTGCAGGCTCAAAGGGGGGAGGAGTAAGGGCCTGTAGAACTAAGGATAGGTCCCAAGGTGGTACAGCTTCTTTGACCGGTGGCCTCAACAGAAAAACTCCTTTAAGAAAGGTCTTGCAAATGTTTGCAGTCATGAGGGGAGCTGACTCATGACCCACATTACAATGGGAGATCGCTGCCATTTGTACCTTTACCGTGGAAGAACTAGCCCCTTGATGAAAGAGGTCTGTTAAGAAGTTCAGTACCGCAGACATAGGTGCCGAAAAAGGATCAACCATTGTTCTGGATCACCCAAATAGAAAACCTTTTCCATTTGCTCCAGTAAACCTTCTTTATGAGCCGCCACTAAAATGGCCTTGACAGGTGACGAGATACCGGGAGTCCTAATCAAGGATGAAACTGGAGCAGCCAGGCTGCCAATTTCAGGGTGTGTAGATTCGGGATCGGGAGTCCTTGAGGATGGGAAATGAGATCCGGGATCGGATCCAGAATCCAGGGCGGATTCACTTTGTGAGACCATACATAAGGGAACCAAGGCTGACGAGGCCAGAACGGGGCAATGAGAATCATTCTGCTCCCCAAACTGTTGGCTTTCTGCAAGAGCCTCTGCATCAGAGGTAGTGGAGGATAGGCATAAAGGAGACCGGGAGGCCAAGCATGCACCAGAGCGTCTCTTGGGGATTCCCCAGGTGGGGGAAGTAGAGCGAAGAAACTGTCGCATTTGGCGTTTGAGTGAGAAGCAAAAAGATCGCAACAGGGTTGCCCCCAGACGGCAAAAATCTTCTTCACAACCAGAGGATTGAGAGACCATTCGTGCAGGGAAAGAATGGTGCGACTGAGCTTGTCCGCAAGGATGTTGGATTTTCCCAGAATGTGCGTTGCTACAAGAAAGCGTTTGGTGGAAATTGCCCATTCCCAGACTCTCATGGCCTCTCGACAAAGGGGATAGGACCTGGTTCCCCCCGGCTTGTTGATGTACCAGACTACTGACATGTTGTCTGTCTGGATCGCAATAGTCCCCGTAGGAAGAAGGCTGTGAAGTGCTTGCAACGCTAGGAGCACCGCCCTCATCTCCAGGACATTTATATGCAACGAGGTCTCTGAACTGTTCCACGTGCCTTGGACAATCTTGCCCGCAGAATGCCCCCCCCACCCGAGGCGAGAAGCGTCCGTAGTCACCGTGGCTCGGGGGAATGTTGCACAAAAGGGTCTCCCTGCTAGAGGCTCCGGAGACTGGAGCCACCAAAACAGGGAGTCCTTGCATGCCTTGCTGACCGCTATCGGGCTGTTGAGAGAGGAGTACAGCGGGGACCACTGGACCTGTAGGGTCCATTGAAGAACCCGCATGTGTAAGCGAGCATGAAGAAGTGGAATAGCTGCTGCCATTGAACCCAGGGCCCTCAGGACCGAAGCCGCCGTCGGAAACGGTTGCAGGATTGCTGTGATATGACACCTCAGGCTGGACAGCCTGTCTGGGGTGAGGAAGGCCCGCATTGATCTTGTGTCCAACCTTCCTCCTATGAAATCTATAAGTTGTGTGGGGTGCAGTAAAGATTTTTCCCAGTTTATGGTGATGCCCAGCCTTGGGGCTATAAGAAGGAAATAGTCCCTGGCTGAGCACAGTAGATGCCTTGATGATGCCGTCAGGAGCCAGTCATCCAGGTACGGAAAGACTTGTAATCCCTGGAGTCTCAGGTGGGCCGCTACTACTGCTAGTACCTTGGTGAACACCCTGGGGGCAGAGGTGAGACCGAAGGGAAGGACCCTGAACTGGTAGTGGCTGGCTCCCAGCCAGAAGCGAAGGAACCTCCTGGACCGTCTGCCCATCCGAATGTGGTAGTACGCGTCCTTGAGGTCGATAAGAGTACATCCAATCGTTCTCTCACAAAAGGGGGAGTATAGATTGTAGGGTGACCATCCGGAACTTTTGCTTGGTTACAGACAGGTTCAGCAGGGAAAGGTCTAAGATCGGTCTTAAGTCCCCCCTTTTCTTTGGCACCAAGAAGAACCTGGAGTAAAACCCTGATCGGGTCTGATCTCGGGGGACACGCTGGATGGCTTTTTTTTCTAGCAGCTGCTCGATTTCAACAGCTGCTGCCTCCCTTTGGTCGGGTGGTACATCGGGGAGGCTGCGGGATCTGGGGATTTTGCTCAGGGGAATGGCATAACCTGTGGATATCACACGAAGCACCCAACGATCTGATGTGATTGACTCCCAATAAGTCAGGTGCCTCGAAAAATGCCCCCCCAACTGCCTCCAGAGACGGACAGCCGGGCAACCCTTCAGGGCTGTTGCATGGGTCTGTCAGAGAAAGGTTCTCTGGACCCAAAGTTCCTAGGAGCCCCTCTGCCTCTAGGACGGCGACCTCCCTGTCCCCCTCTGCCACGGAAGGACTGGTTCTTCGAGAAGGATCTCTGGGGAGCTGAGAAGCGGACTCCGACGGCAGACAGCGTCTTCCCGTCCTCCTCGCTCTGGACTAACGTTTCACGAACAGTTTTGCCAAACAAGGCAGAACCATCAAAGGGGACATTCGCGAAGGTCGCTTTGAAGGGCTCTGCGAAATCACAGTGGCGGAGCCAGGCCTGACGCCTCATGAATAGGCCCGCTCCGCTAGCTCTAGCGGCTCCCTCAGTAGCGTGAGAAAGTAGCCACATAGAAGTATTGGAAACTGCTCTAAGAGTGGCCATACAGGTGGAGTACACGTGTTTGTCCTCACCCGACATGGACTCTGGGGGGGGATGCAGCGTACTCTTTAATCAAGTCCCGCTGCATCCTGATGACATGTGCCATGTAGTTCAGCGTTCTCAAAGAGAAGGTTGCTGAACTAAAAACTCGCTTCCCAATGCGATCCATCGAGCGGGACTCTTTGCCCGGAGGATGCATAGAGGGACTCTCCTGGGCTAACTCCCTCTTCGTGGCTGCAGCCATCATCATGGCATCTACCGGGGGGGCCTTGCTCCAGTGAGTGCGGTCCACCGGGGGGCTCAGGATACGGTCCGGAAGCTTGGGTACAGGCTCAACGGTGTCCGGATCCTTCCATGCTCTGGTGGATATAAGGTCCACCAGAGGATCGGCAGGAGGGGACACCCAAGAGGTAGATGGACCCGCCTCGAATGCCTCCAAGAACACAGACTCGTCTGAGGAGGCCTTGGGGGCAGACCACCCCCCCCTGATCCTTAACATCTCCATAATGTCTCCAAAGGAGACGTCTTCCGAGGGATGATCTTGGGGAGCCCTCCCCTTCATCCAAGTCTGTGTCTTCGGTAATGGACACTGGGGAGTCCACGTGCCTCCTTTTGCACTTACGCTTCCGAGGCACTTCCTCGGGGGGACTGTCCGAGGAGTCCTCTTCAGCAGCTAGATGTTCCAAGGGAACTACTTGGGACATCGAGGCGGGCTGTCCCTGGGACCGGCAGATGGGAGCCTGGCCCAGCTGCAAGGGAGTGCGGGGTGGAGCCGTGGCAGGGACCGGGGGTCTGGTAGTCCTCAACAGCGCCCTTTCCACTACGTCGAAGGCCGAGGGGGAGCCAGCTTCTCTAAGCCCCGAGAGCCGACCCCCACTCGGATCCGACGCACGGACCGGAGTCGGAGCCGAAACCGTCGGATCCGAGAGACCGGTGCGCTCCGACTTAGACGGAGTCGAAGACACACCAGCTCCCTCGGATCCGAGGCTCGGCCCTCAGCTCCGAGAGGTCGGGTCCTAAGTACCTGAAGCACTCAAGGGATGGGTCGGATCCGAGGTGCGCCGACCTGTCGGATCAGACCCACCCCCGGATCCAACTCTGCCCGGCACCGACAGCTCCGAACCCGGGGTGTGGGTCGGAGAAGGAGCCAAGGGGGTGAAAAAAGGGGTCGAAGCCCCTCCCGGATGGGGGGGGGGCTAAGAGCACTCCCATTTGCATCTGTGCCTGGATGAAACGCCTCATCATCCGGTCCATGTCTGCTTCGGACATTGAAAAGGTGGATCTAGATGAGGACCCTAGAGAGCCGCCTCGGGGACCTCACTGAAAGGCTAGCCTCCTCCTCCTCGGGCCCAGAAGAGAACCGAGGGGAGTGGAGCCGAGGAGGAGATCATCTAGAAGACACAGGGGAGGCCCGTTTAGACAGGGGAGCCGAGCTTGAGGTCTCGGCTCTCCGTTTGTGGTGCCTCTCCTTGTGTCTCTCCTTCTCTTTCTCCCTTATAGTCTCCCTCTCCTCCGGCTTTTTGGTGGGAGGTTGAGTCCCTGCCGGGGGAGGGGAGACCGCAGCACCCACAGAAGGCTGCTGGCTAGTAGGGTCAGAGGCCGGAGCCACATCTGGAGGGAGAAGTCCTGCCAGAACAAGCTTTGACCTCCGCTCCCTTAAAGCTCGGGGGTTGAACCCTGCACATATGGTACAACCAGATGACAGGTGTTCAACCCCAAGATGAAGCACCGAGTGTGGCCATCTGCTGGGGACAGCTTGTGGCCACACTCGGTACATTTAGAAAACACTGCCTTATGGGCTTCTGACATCCTAAGCCCTAATAGGCCTAACACACACAGCTAAAGAACAAACACACAAACTACGCAAAACCCGTGAAAAAAATTAACAAGGTAAAGAGAGGAAAGCCTAACACATACACTCAAATTAACTAAATATCAAAATTTTAATGTTTTCCAGTCAAAAACTCTTATCTTAACCAGGAGCTCGAGGAGTCCGTTGCAACTTGAAATGCGGCAAACGAAATCTGAGGTCAGTTAGGGCTTGGCAGGGGATTATGGGTACAGGGAGGAGCTAGGAGCTTGGATCCTAAGCTTTTGAAATGCCGGCTCAGATCTGAGGTCGGATCCGAAACCCACAGGTTGCAGACAAATGAAGTCTGCCTACTTCAGATTAGCAATTATTAGAAAATGGAAACAGAAGTTTAAACCAACTGTACTACAAGTAGTGAATATAGTAACAGAAATAAAACAAATGGGATTGGGATCTTTATAAAAGAGTAGCAGCAAATTACATAGAAAAAAATGGAATTGCAGGAATACATGCAGAGGAGGAATGAGGTTTAAAAGCAGGCAGGATATGAATGAACTATATAATGTCTGACTGACAATGACTGGATAGATAAGTGATATATAATGTTGCAACTAAAATTACGTCAATATGGTTTCTGATGTGTAGTGTTCGACACAAATTATGACAATATGGTTTGTTTCTATTTATATAAAGTTATGATTGCCTAAATCATACGTGATAATTAACAAATATGTTTCTTGTTAAAAAAAAAATATGGTACTAGAAGCCATAATAGTGACCTAGGCAACAGAAGAAACAAAATTATTTAAAGCAGATTTTTACTCAAAAGAAGAAACTGCAGATAAAACAGTCTTCATTCTTTCGAAATTAGAACAAACTATCATATGAACTTGACAACTCAAAGTTCTAAAAAAAATCAAAGTTGCATAATCAATAATTTTCCCATCCTTATTAGAAAAAGTAAGATTGGAACCAAGTACCTAGCAGTGGGATCAACTACAGCTATAGCTGCTGGGTCAGATACCAGAAAATATTTACATTTTAAAGACTGAGGAACTTTATACATCCTGTCTTTTTAGGGGCAGCTGGCTATCAGGAAAGTTGCAGGCAGTAAGACAGGACAGGAGGAATTGGTGGGGGGTTCAGGAAACTCCTTTTGTAACAACTGGCAGTATTTTCTGAGGGCCTGATAAATCTCATTGTTCTCCCACTGAAAACACTGGCACATTCTACCAAGTCTCTCACAGAAAGAGAAACTCCCAAAAGGAGAAACAGAAATTGAGCTCTTCTCCCAGTTTGAATCAGAAATCTGAGAAGAAAACCCTGCAACTGTCCCTTCATCTTCCCGTTTAGATTCAGAATCTTGAATCTCTTCAGGAAAAGAAGAATCCCTCCTTCTTTTAAAAGAAACTGCTTTACAAGATGGAACCACAGCCCGAATTAAACCCTGAGCCAGACCCAGTAAACTACTCCTGTCTAAGGAAGTTTGAGGAGTAGACATTTGCTTATCTTTGGTTAAGAGTATGATACAATCTTGTGACAATTCATTAAAAAACAAACTCTTAGCTTTAAAATAACATTACTGATGAAGAAAGTGATAAAGTAAATGACATAAATAAAATAAATATAACCCATGCAGTCAAGGCTATCAATGAACATCCTTTGATTTTTTTTTGCTGAGACAAGCAGAGTTTGGACAGTATTACAGTTAAGGGTTTGTCACAAACACAGCATTACAGCTGAAGTAACTAACTTTAGAAACACAGTCTGAAAATAGATTTGAAGCTGAAAAAGTGAGTTCAGTGAAAAATGTATGGAGAAGATGGACTACAAGACGGCATGTCCCATTATGGAAGAACAGTAAAGGGTGGTGATCAAGGCACCTTTTGCCTTTACTTCTTATTGGACAGGGATCTGGCGAGGAAGCATGTGGTCAACTCCTTACTGCACCTGGTAAAGAGTGAACGCAAAAGAGAATAAATGGCAGCACTTTGCAAACTCACCAACAATTACCTGAGGAAACGGTCCAGTGTAGTCCGGAATGCATGTGCAGAATCAACTTCCTTATCGCACTTGTCAACAGTAGCCTGAGCCCTGGAGCCAATTACCTGAGGAAACGTCCAGTGTAGTCCGGAATGCATGTGCAAAATCAACTTCCTTATCGCACTTGTCAACAGTAGCCTGAGCCCTGGAGCCAATTACCTGAGGAAACGTCCAGTGTAGTCCAGAATGCATGTGCAGAATCAACTTCCTTATCGCACTTGTCAACAGTAGCCTGAGCCCTGGAGCCTGAGCTTTGGAACCAGACATACTAAAATACTGAGCTTCACATCGCACTTGTCAACAGTAGCCTGACCCCTGGAGCCTGAGCTTTGGAACCAGACATACTAAAATACTGAGCTTCACATCGCACTTGTCAACAGTAGCCTGACCCCTGGAGCCTGAGCTTTGGAACCAGACATACTAAAATACTGAGCTTCACATCGCACTTGTCAACAGTAGCCTGAGCCCTGGAGCCTGAGCTTTGGAACCAGACATACTAAAATACTGAGCTTCACATCGCACATGTCAACAGTAGCCTGAGCCCTGGAGCCTGAGCTTTGGAACCAGACATACTAAAATACTGAGCTTCACATCGCACTTGTCAACAGTAGCCTGACCCCTGGAGCCTGAGCTCTGGAACCAGACATACTAAAATACTGAGCTTCACATCGCACTTGTCAACAGTAGCCTGAGCCCTGGAGCCTGAGCTTTGGAACCAGACATACTAAAATACTGAGCTTCACATTGCACTTGTCAACAGTAGCCTGAGCCCTGGAGCCTGAGCTTTGGAACCAGACATACTAAAATACTGAGCCTCACATTGCACTTGTCAACAGTAGCCTGACCCCTGGAGCCTGAGCTTTGGAACCAGACATACTAAAATACTGAGATTCACATCGGACTTGTCAACAGTAGCCTGAGCCCTGGAGCCCGAGCTTTAGAACCAGACATACTAAAATACTGAGCTTCACATCGCACTTGTCAACAGTACCCTGTGCCCTGGAGCCTGAGCTTTGGAACCAGACATACTAAAATACTGAGCTTCACATCGCACTTGTCAACAGTAGCCTGACCCCTGGAGCCTGAGCTTTGGAACTAGACATATTAAAATACTGAGCTTCACATTGCACTTGTCAACAGTAGCCTGAGCCCTGGAGCCTGAGCTTTGGAACCAGACATACTAAAATACTGAGCTTCACATCGCACTTGTCAACAGTAGCCTGAGCCCTGGAGCCTGAGCTTTGGAACCAGACATACTAAAATACTGAGCTTCACATCGCACTTGTCAACAGTAGCCTGACCCCTGGAGCCTGAGCTTTGGAACCAGACATACTAAAATACTGAGCTTCACATCACACTTGTCAACAGTAGCCTGAGCCCTGGAGCCTGAGCTTTGGAACCAGACATACTAAAATACTGAGCTTCACATCGCACTTGTCAACAGTAGCCTGACCCCTGGAGCCTGAGCTTTGGAACCAGACATACTAAAATACTTAGCTTCACATCGCACTTGTCAACAGTAGCCTGACCCCTGGAGCCTGATCTTTGGAACCAGACATACTAAAATACTGAGCTTCACATTGCACTTGTCAACAGTAGCCTGAGCCCTGGAGCCTGAGCTTTGGAACCAGACATACTAAAATACTGAGCTTCACATCGCACTTGTCAACAGTAGCCTGAGCCCTGGAGCCTGAGCTTTGGAACCAGACATACTAAAATACTGAGCTTCACATTGCACTTGTCAACAGTAGCCTGACCCCTGGAGCCTGAGCTTTGGAACCAGACATACTAAAATACTGAGCTTCACAATAAGAAGGAAACATACTAAAATACTGAGCTTCACAATAAGGAGGAAACCACTTGCTCCCTTTCAAATTATAAGATGCAAGAGCATTTTGGCCTCATTCTTAAAGGACTGTAGCCCCTAAGGCCCCCACCCCTATCAGTAGTAGTGTCTGGGAATGTCCCAAAAGGACTGAAGGACTGTAAACACAACTTGTTTCCTACATAGTATCACTTTTTAGGGAGGACATGCATGCTTCAAGATATAGATATCCATGACAACATCCAGAAGACACTAGTTTTTCATGAAGCCTTTCAAGCTAGCGATAATTTTCAGAAATAAACACACACATGAAAGCCCTGAAACTGCTGGCATGGTAGTGTTACCCTTATGGGCAAACTAGTGTGTAAAATGGCAGCTTCTTGGAGATTGTGAATGTCTAAAAAGAGGAGGAGGATGGAGTACAAGGTGAAGGGAGTGCAAACAGGTCCTGTAACATGGAAAAAGCCTGCTTCTACTTCAGAAAGCCATCTACCTGGTCCTTTGAAAAGTTCCCCAGGGAGAGTCTGCAATGAAATGTCAGTCATGCTATTCTGTAGAGGCACAGGTGCTCTACTACTCTGCTCTTAGTAAAATCAACATGGGAGTGAGGTAGTAATAGAGTGCATTTTGGACAGCTCTTCCTAATGACCAGACGGTAAGGGCTGAAGGCTTGTGTAAAATATTAAAGAGGACTGAAATATGGAAAAGCTCCTCAGCTGGTTCTGGCACCCAAGCTCCACTGTGGCACATAACTTTCTTTTGCTCATAACGCAGAGTTCACGTTAAGTGGCAAATTGATAAAATGATGTGGTGTTTTAGTGCTTACACTGGATCAGTGATGTGCAGGACCCTGCCCTGGGATCTTACAGCACTCAGAGGCAGGCATATGGTGGGGTCCTGCATTACTACGAGCCAAAGAAGCAGAACCCAAGTGTACACACTGCATGTTTGACGATGGACACTATTAGAGTGAGGGTATTCTTAGTGAATTCACTGAAGTGTATTAAGGTAGAATAAGGTCTGGAGATCGAGTGAGACATGTATGCATTCAATTTCAGAGAAAGATAGTTTATTAGAAAGTAAAGATAAGCATGAGATGTACATAAAAAATAGAAATACAGAAATGTTCCTTTCTCAAGGAAAAGATGAAGGTAGCAATGGAATGCTAGATAAAGAGGCACATGCAAGACAAGGCTTGGAAACCAAGGCTAAAGAGGCATTTAAGGCATTAGCAGATTTTGGTATTATTAAAATATACTTCTAATACAATTAGTTAGTCCAGACTGACATACAGAAAAAAATTACATATCCAGCATTCTAGAAAAGAAGTTAGCTTTTTGACTTTTAAGTAAAAGGGTGTCTACAATACAGACACTCGAGCCTGAGCATAGAAGACAGGTCAAATAAACACCATTTCAGTTTATATTATTCAGGACAATCAGAATATACATACAGAAACGTAGGATATATTTAACAGCACTGTTATTACTAACCAGCATCCCAGCATTTCTAAAGACTATTGTTTATCAGCCCTGTTAATGAAGACAGCATTCGGATAGTGTGAACATCTAATTAAGCCTTGTTAACTGAACTACAGTGTTTGCAAGTTTAAAAGTACAAAAGACTTAGCCCATAAAGGAGAGACTGGCACCTGATCAGCACAAGTTTGGGTAATTAACAGATAAACACTTCTACTCCAGTCTCATTCCAGTTGTTTCCAGTTAATCCCACTACACTAGAGTCTAATTAATTCTTTCAGACACTATAGGTGGAATTATTAAAGAATTCTACCTTCCTTCAGTCTCAAACATTCAATTAATAACTCCTGAAGCAAAGGACACATGCCAATCCATGACGGAGTTTATGAGCCTTAATGTTTTGCTAAAGGTGGGGTAACATATGAGAAAGCTAGAGAGATGGGAGATCTCCCTGTCAGACAGAATAGCTCTGGGTTCTCTGTGCAAGTGACAGGGAGGATATTACATAACCCCCCCCCACACACACACATATATAATCAGCACGGTGCATGTTATACTACAGACAAGGGTCACATTCTGAATGACAATGAAGCGCCTCAAGAAATGTCAGAGGTCAGACAGTTTTTCTCAGGGGTTAGCTCCCATATCCAAGAAACCAAGTCCCACAATATATCAAAATAATGCTTTAAGTCCAATGCCTGAGCTTTGGACCTCCTTGGACCTCAAAATAGCCCTTCTAACCCTAGATCACCCACATCACTCTGAATGGCATGTGCTTACTGGGGGGGGGGTTAAGAAATTGTAAGTCCAGAGTACTATCACAAAGTCGACTGTCAGATGATACAATTAGCTGGTTACTGGTCATATCCATTAATCAATTCAAATTACTTTATGAAGACTGTGGTATGGCAGCAATGAACTGTGGAAAATATACTGAGAGTTCCTGCTTCCCATGAAACTTACCTGAAAAAAAATAAAACGACTAGCAAAGTTAACAGTCTTAAGGGCTAACGCAGCTTACAGGTAAAGTCTTCCATTAGAACTACAAAAGAAAAAAAGATGGCAAAATGCATGATTGTTGACTAAACAGCATGAACTCATGAAGTCCACAAGGTATCAGTTCAAAGCTGTTGGGAATCAGCTCCAAGCATGGCCAAAGATTTACAAAAGATGGCAATTCATGACGACAAAGATAAAGCAAATCCATGCATGAATATTTACTCTTAGTAGACTGATTAGATCAACTGATAACAGCAGAAAACAGCCGATGGAAGTGGTGGTATCACAACAATCTCGCACTACATCCTTCACGTCCACTCACTGGATAAAAACTTGAAGGATAAGTTTTGCAGAACTGCAAGTATAACAAAATCAGACAACAAAAATTAAAGGAATTAGAAAATCACACCAGGAGAGAAAGAGAATATTTTTACTGGCATCTCAAAGCAGAAGGAAGGAAGGGATTGGGATGCATACAAAGTGTCTGAATGAGTGGATGGAGATCCTGCCTGTGGATATACATAAACACCAGGTGCCTAGGACTGACTGCGATGGGAAGATGTGACAGAAAACCAAGACCCATGTTGGCAAAATTCAGCTGTTACAAAATGGCAGATGCCACTTCTATGGAGGCACAATATACCAAATAGGGGACTCAAGTACATGCCAACAATGATTACTCCATCCAGGGCAGGATACAGAGGAATATGTTCAGCCCAGCTGTTAAACAATGCAGACAACTAAGTTTTTAACTTGGGTGTCCAGCCATCCTAAGAGTTTTTTATCCCCTCGGAGTGAAGACATGCAGCAACCCCTAAAAGGCTATGGCTGACTTAAGTGAAAGGGAGGCAGAAAGTCAGGATGGAGATTCAGGGAAGCAGTAAAGACACAAGAGCAGACTTGAAGAGCAATGACCCCTCAAGACAGACGAAGATGCCTTTCCTCCTGTCTCAAAGGACGAAGGAAAGAACAAAACACATGAAAGAACATGCTATAAAGTTATAGGAAGTGAAACTAATATAAGCAGTCATGCAGATGTGTACCACAAAGGGGACTGTTCGCACTAGCAAGACAAGAGTCATTGCAGGTAGTGGAAACCACTATAAGGACATTCTGAGATGAGATTATTAATGGATAATGACCGGTTAAATATTTAAACTCAAATATTACAAAACAAGAACAAGAATACATTTATCGGTAGGATCCATATTACAAATGTACATTACAATAGGGAAATGCAAAGCGGTGTGCGACTAGTAGGTAGCATAATTGTTAAAAATACATAATTTGATGTAAATTAAGGAATGCACGCTTGGTTTTCTGGGAAGGTCAGTGACTGTGAAATGGGAAAGAGAAACCACTGTGGCACTGAAAGGAGGAACACACTTGGGGTGACACTTTGAAGTGGAAGGGAGAGGTACAAAGAAACACATTAAGAGATACTCCCTAAAACTATGAAAGTATTAGCAGGAATAGTACAAAAAAATCACAGAATCAGAAATGTAGAATTTATGAAGTTATATCAGGAAGTAAAAGATTACAAGCAATCTTCAAAGTCCGCTGCAATACATTACAAAGACTGAAAAGCAGGGCTTAAGAGCCAGATGACATGTCAAGTGTCCAAGCATCTCATCAGTGTTAATGCTTCTGAAAAAGGGAAGACATGTTCTATATATGTATGTGTGT
The DNA here is from genome assembly GCF_019279795.1 of Protopterus annectens. Classification (NCBI taxonomy): domain Eukaryota; kingdom Metazoa; phylum Chordata; order Ceratodontiformes; family Protopteridae; genus Protopterus; species Protopterus annectens. The sequence goes on from NC_056750.1 coordinate 854,973,111, forward strand.
GTATGTGTATATATATATATATATATATATATATATATATATATATATATATATATATGTATGTGTGTGTATATATATGTCTGCTTGTAGATTCACCCAGGGAATAATACTAACACACTAGAGGACATCCTCCACTGGTTATCTGATAACTATCCACAAGAAACCATAGTAGTCAGAGATTTTAATGTTGACTGGAACACCTACTCATCTCAATCTCCTACCACCCATGTAAACCTGCATGGGTTAACACAGGTCATATCCACCCCCACCAGACTAGGTAAACTTAACCAAAAAGAAAGTATACTAGACTGGATACGGATTAAAAGCAACCCCCCACATGCATACATCTGGGACCATCCCCGACGACCTCAGTGATGACTTTCTCACATTCATTTTCAAACACAAAACCTTTAACTCCCATCACCCCACCTGTAGAACAGTAAGAAATAAAAAATTCAACCTCATAAATTTTCAGGAAGAACTTAAATCATGCAACTGGTCTGCCCTAAAACACATGCCCCTACACGAAGTGATTGCCGACCTTTACAATAAACGCCTCCCCATCCTTGATTCTCATGCTCCTGCTCGCTCCACTAGGATCGATACTAAAGTTGTCCCATGGCTATCTAAAGAAACCAAATCAAAATTATAATCAGGAATAAGGCATGCGCTACCTGGCGTGTTCACACTTTAACAATAAACGCCTCCCCATCCTTGATTCTCATGCTCCTGCTCGCTCCACTAGGATCGATACTAAAGTTGCCCCATGGCTATCTAAAGAAACCAAATCAAAATTATAATCAGGAATAAGGCATGCGCTACATGGCATGTTCACACTTTAACAATAAACGCCTCCCCATCCTTGATTCTCATGCTCCTGCTCGCTCCACTAGGATCGATACTAAAGTTGTCCCGCGGCTATCTAAAGAAACCAAATCAAAATTATAATCAGGAATAAGGCATGCGCTACCTGGCGTGTTCACACTTTAACAATAAACGCCTCCCCATCCTTGATTCTCATGCTCCTGCTCGCTCCACTAGGATCGATACTAAAGTTGCCCCGCGGCTATCTAAAGAAACCAAATCAAAATTATAATCAGGAATAAGGCATGGGCTACCTGGCATGCCACAAAAACTCCTACTCATCAAATTACATTTCGGCAAATAAGAAATGAAACTAAAAGATCCATCCTACTAGATAAAAAAAACTATTACTTCAATCTCCAGCAAGGAAATCAAAATAATCCTCAAACATTCTGGGCAGGTATAAACAAACTACTGCATCCAGGACATACCACCACTCCACCTCCTTCAGCTTCTACTGATAAACTGCCACCTTTAATAGTTTCTTTACGGAAACTATCCAAGCCCTAGCCAGACCGTTACCCTTGAACTCCACTAACACCCAGGAGGATACCATTCTCAGTACCCATTCTTCAGACCGTTACCCTTGAACTCCACTAACACCCAGGAGGATACCATTCTCAGTACCCATTCTTCAGACCGTTACCCTTGAACTCCACTAACACCCATGAGGATACCATTCTCAGTACCCATTCTTCAGACCGTTACCCTTGAACTCCACTAACACCCATGAGGATACCATTCTCAGTACCCATTCTTCAGACCGTTACCCTTGAACTCCACTAACACCCAGGAGGATACCATTCTCAGTACCCATTCTTCAGACCGTTACCCTTGAACTCCACTAACACCCAGGAGGATACCATTCTCAGTACCCATTCTTCAGACCGTTACCCTTGAACTCCACTAACACCCAGGAGGATACCATTCTCAGTACCCATTCTTCAGACCGTTACCCTTGAACTCCACTAACACCCATGAGGATACCATTCTCAGTACCCATTCTTCAGACCGTTACCCTTGAACTCCACTAACACCCAGGAGGATACCATTCTCAGTAGCCATTCTTCCTTCCGCTTCCAACCTGTCTCCACATCTTTCATTAGCACTCTGATCAAAAAACTAAAACCTACCACCATAGCCACTGACCTTCTCCCTGCTAAACATTTACAAAAAGCCACTGATTCTATAGCATTCCCCATTTCTGTTGTAATTAATCGAACCACATCTGAAGCCAAAGACCCTTGTATCTGTAAAATATCCTGTGTCATACCTCTACATAAAGGTGGTAGCTCTACTGAATTACTTAACTACAGACCCATAGCCATCTTGTCACCACAGGCAAAAATCATGGAAAAGTGCGTCCACAAAAGTACAGTTGTGAACCTATCATAAATGTAGATGTTCGAGTGTATTCACTGTTGCAGTCATTACAACTGGGTTATCCTGCTGCAGGCTACCCGCAGTCGGCCAGAGTTCCAAAGTCTAGGTCTGGCGTCGGTTGCTATCGCCTCCTCCCTGACGTCAGTGCGCCAGGGGTATAAAAGATGCAGCCGACGTCATTTTCTTCAGTTTTTCTTGCCCCAGATGTCAGGTGCCCCTAAAATGGTAGGCTAAATTATGCCAATAAGCATGCATGCACAAAAAACAACTTTTCCTTCATCTACAAGCAAATACACCATATAGGTTGTATAGAATAGAGAAGTTCAGATATGTCCCAGCAAAGGAAAAGGGGGATGGTGGGAGGGTAACCTGGACTGCAACAGTGAATACACTCTAACATCTACATTTATGGTAGGTACACAACTGTACTATCTTCATCATGTTTCGCTGTTGCAGTCATTACAATTGGGTTGAATCCCAAAGCTAAGGTTGTGAGGCTGGTGCTAAACAGGATTAGGAGAGGCTATCAGGCTCTGCAGAACTGCAGTGGCAAAGCCTGCCCTGGATTTAGAGTAGAGAGGTAAGTGATCGTGCTTTGTAAAAGTATGCACTGAACTCCAAGTTGCAGCCTCTAAGATGTCTTTGTTTGGTACTCCTCTGAGGAAGGCTGCTGAAGTGGCTGCTGCTCTGGTTGAGTGAGGCCTAATGCCCTTAGGCACTGATTTGCCATGCTGTGAATAGCAGAAACGAATGCAGTGGCCTATCCACTTTGAAATAGTCTGCTTTGAGATGGGCTTTCCTTGTGATCCTGCAGCATATGCCACTAGCAGTTGTTCAGTCTTTCTGAAAGATTTGGTTCTGTCCAAGTAAAAGCGTAGCTGCCTGTGAATGTCCAAAGAATGCAGAATTCTCTCACCCTTATTCTGTGGGTTTGGATAAAAGGTAGGCAAATGAATTGTTTGGTTAAGGGCCACACTGGACACTACCTTAGGCATAAATGTAGGGTTTGTCCTCAAATAAACCCTGTCAGGATGGAAAATGATAAAAGGTTCCACAGCCACGAGTGCCTGTAACTCTGAGACTCGTCTAGTGGAGGTTATTACTAGGAGCAGAACTGTTTTCCTGGATAAGAATTTTATATCAGCTGCAGAGGCTGGCTCAAATGGAGGCAGTGTGAGTTTTTCCAAGACACAGTTGAGGTCCCATGCAGGTATTGGTGCGCTCCTTGGAGGTCTTATGTTTTTGGCCCCTCTGAGGTATTGCCTTAGTAATGGATGAGAAAAAATAGGTGATTCTGTATTGTAATGAGCTGAAATGGCAGAGGCATGAATTTTAATTGATGAAAAGGAAAGGCCTTTATCAAGCATCTCAGTTAAGTATTGCAAAATCTGAGGAATATTTGGAACAATCGTGTCAATACCTTGTGTCTGGTTCCAAGCACAGAATCTTTTCCATTTTTCTGCATAAGATTTTCTGGTGCTAGGCCTCCTGGCCTCCAAAATAACATCCATCACTGCTTTAGAGAGAGGTGTGTCTTGAATGGCTACATTATCCGCCATGCTGCCAGGTTTAAGGTCCTGAGTTGGCTGTGCAGTATCTGACTGTCTTGTTGGGTGAATAAGTGAGGAATTTGAGGTAATGTCCGAGCTGGGCATTGAGACAAGCTCTTTAGGATTGGGTACCAGTGCTGGCGGGGTCAGTCTGGGGCAATCAGTATCATTTTTGGTTTCTCTTGTCTGACCTTGAGGAGTACCTTGGGTAGAAGAGGCAGAGGAGGAAAGGTATATACTGTTAGGTTTTTCCAGCTGAAAGATAGAGCATCCACTTTCCATGCTTGCTTGTGATAAGTCCTTGTGCAGAATCTCTGTAGTTGGTAGTTGTGAGGGGAGGCAAATAAGCCTATGTCCGGGCATCCCCAGTTCCTTGTTATCATGCTGAAGACTTGTGGATCCAATTTTCACTCGTGGGGATCCATTAGGTTTCTGCTTAGTTCGTCTGCCAGAGTATTTGTCCTTCCTGGCAGGAACTGTACTTGCAGATGTACTTGGTAAGTCAATGCTGTGTCCCACAAGTTCATGGCTAGCCTGCAGAAGGGGTAGGAATGTGTGCCTCCCTGCTTGCTTATGTACCACATGACTGTAGTATTGCCCGTCTTTATCAGTAGTTGTCCTGGATGAAGTAGATCCTTGAAGGCTGTCAGGGCATTCTGAACAGCTAGCATCTCTTTCTGATTGATATGCAGATGCATTTGACTTGCGGACCATGTGCCCTGAATACATCTCCCCGCCATATGGGCCCCCCAGGCATAATCTGATGCATCTGTTGTCAATGTCCGCCTGGCTGTGGGTAAGGTGATTGGTTGTCCCGTGTTGTGGTGACAGGTTTTTGCCCACCATCGAAACTCCTATTGCAGGCAGGGAATGAGGGTAATTATTGTTTCCAGGCTGTGGCAATGGTGAGTCCAAACACTTTTTAGATACCACTGAAGTTTCCTCATATGCAGTCTTGCATATGAAATTAGCAGAATGCAGGATGCCATGAAGCCCAAAGCCTGCAGAATTTTTCTTGCAGATAACTGGGTCTTTGTTGCCAACATTTTGAAATAAGTAGTCAGTGTTTTGTCTGGCGTGAGAAGCCATCTGGGCAGTTGTATTTAAGCTTGCACTAAGGAATATTATCTCTTGAGAGGGTATGAGTTTTGATTTCTTTTCATTTACTGTGTACCCTAGACCTATTAGTAATCTTTTTACAAACGCCAGATGCTGTAGTAGAATGTCCTTGTTCTCTGCTTGAATAAGGCAGTCGTCCAAGTAAGGAGGATATATTTATATTCCTCTTTGTCTGCAAAATGCAATTACTGGTGCCAGGCATTTTGTGAAGACCCTAGGCGCAGTAGATAAGCCAAAGGGCAGTGCAGAGAATTGGTAGTGCATTGAGCCAGCTATAAATCTGAGGTATCTTCTGCAAGATTGTCTGATTGGGATATGCAGGTATGCCTCTTTTAGGTCTAAAGTCACAAGCCAAGCCTTCTTGCCCAGCATGGGCAGAAGCTGCTGCCGAGTTAACATTTTGAATTTTGGAATATCCAGGAATGTGTTTAGGATAGATAGGTCCAGTATTGGTCTCCAGGCTTTGTCCTTTCTGGGCACCAAGAATAGCCTTGAGTAGAATCCTAGTCCCTGCTCTTGCTGTGGTACTAGCTGAATGGCTCTCATGTCCATGAGGGATGAAACTTGTTTTTGTGTCTCTGCCCATTGATTGCTTGGCAGGTCTGGCATACTGTTTGGCCTTGGCAGGGTGTGAAAGTGGAACTGCAGCCTTGTGATACGATATTTACGACCCATTTGTCCTGGGTGATCATGTGCCAATTTTGTGAAAAAAGTGCTAGTTTTCCCCCCAAAGGGGCTGCCAGAAGATAAATGCTTGGTGCTGGCAGGGGAAAGTCATTGAGACTGTTTCCTGTATGGCTGTGATTTTTCCACTCCGCTTTTGGAGGTATAAGCACCCCATTGTTTAGGCCTGTATTAGTCTTGGGGCTGTGATCTGCCTCTGGGGCGTCTGCATCTGCCTCTTTGTGGCCTGTCTGACACTAGAAAGGACCAATTTTTTGTAGGCCAGTTCCTGCTAAATCTGGGAGGCTGTACCTGCAAGAAATCATTGACTGTTTGCATAGATTTAGCTTTGTCCTCCATTTTCTTCAACACCAAACAAGGTATCATGATGTAATGGAGCATCTAATAGTTTTGCTTTAACATGATCAGGCAGATTCTGTTCTTTTAACCAAGCATGCCTGCTAATGACAGAACCTGTAACTGCTGCTCTGCAGGAGGCCTCTAGAGAATCAAAACCACATTACAAAGAATGCTTTTCCACTTGTTCAGCTGCATGCAATAAATCCTGCATTTCTTTGTTTTCTGCAGATTCTGAATTTGTCAACATTTTCTGTTTAAGCAGTGACATAAGATATTGCTGATATTTAAGCATATGAAACTGGAAATTTAAAGCTCTTACAGCCAAGGTAGCAGAAGTATAAATCTTTTTCCCCCATCTGTCCAGGGCCCTTGAATCCCTATCAGAGGGGATAGGGTTTTTTGCAGTGGAAGCCTTGACCCCTTTGGGACCCTGAGAGAGAGTTTCTGGGTCAGCAACATGGTTTTTATAAAGAAATGTATGTGAATCAGGAACCCTGTATTATCTGTCTGGCTTAACAGGAGCTAGTGGTAAAGAGTCAGGAGACAGACCGGACTCTGAAAATACATTTACAATGTCTAAAACAGGAGGGATAGCAAGGGGCCTGTGCTGAGGTAATAAAAGGAAGTCTCTGAGCCTTTTCTTGGATTCTGAGTAATCTTGGCTCTCCCAGTGGAAATGCTCCCTCATAGTATGCAGGGTCTCCCCAAAAGAATAATCCTCAGGAGGAGAGGCTGAAGGGATAGATTCTACAGCATCAGAATCCTCATAGGGAGGAAGAGAATATTCCTGTTCAGAAGAGGAATCAGAGGAAATGGAAACCTGATCTGAAGATTCATATTCTATCTCTTGCCTAGGCCTCTTATTAGCAGAGGGATGGGAACCTCTGATCAAAGTAATTAGGTCTTCAGCCATTTTAAGCATCTGTTTTTTAGGCATGGTGGCCTGTCCAGGAGAATGCTGTACTTGTTTCTTTGTCTTTAGAGCTGCTTTAGTCTTTGCCTTTGAAGCTGAAGTTGGTTTCACATAGACCTGAAAACACCCTCAGAAGCCAATGCCTGCTCAGCGGCTTCGGATCCATCTGAGGGAATAGTTTCCGAGTGTTCAATACCTTGAGTTTCCAGCGGCCTAGTCAGCTCCACGTGGGAGTCGGAAGCAGCCTGTGGCTCTGAGGTAGCGGGTGCCAACGGTTGCGAAAGCACCTCACTGATAACCGGTGACAAGCCTAGCGGAAGCCTCGTTGTCAGTTTTGGACCTCGGATGCCTGCCCTTTTCTTTTCCTTTGCACTTTTTTATAAACTCCGGTAGTCAGCTGTTCTGACGGCATTATATAATTGAATCTTCTGCCAAAGTAATGAAATGCAAAATCGTTCCGACGCTTAATAGTGCGTTGTTTAAATCTAGCACAAAACCGAAAACTAGCAACGTCGTGGTCAGGGCCTAGGCAAGGAATACAGTAAGAATGAAAATCCTTATGAGGTATTTGCTTCCCACAAGAAATATGATTATTAACTTTTTCTGACATAGGTCTGGAGCAAGAAAAAAAGTTTCCCCAATGAGGTACTTAGCTTTAATGAAGTCTTCGGATCTGAAATTCGAATTTGAAAATCTCAGAAGTCGGCCGACTGGCACTTGCGAACTGCTTTTCATTCGGGCACCGTGCGGCAAGAAAGACTGAAGAAAATGGCATCGGTTGCATCTTTTATACCCCTAGCGCACTGACGTCAGGGAGGAGGCGACAGCAACCGATGCCGGACCTAGACATTGCAACTCGGGCCGACTGCGGGTAGCCTGCCAGCAGGATAACCCAATTGTAATGACTGCAACAGTATAACACGATAGAACATCAACTTCTGTACTTCCTAACCCAGAACAACCTACTGGCTAAATCTCAGCATGGCGTTAGACCACATCACAGCACTCCTCACCTTCTCTAATGCTATAAACCATAACAGAAACAATATCAAGTTATCCTCAGCCTTTTTTTTGGATCTCTTTAAAGATTTTGATATGGTTAACCACCGCCGATTTATCCACACCCTGACAAAAATGTCCCTAGGTCATCACTCCCGTCAATGGTTCCAATCCTACCTCCACAATAGACAACAAGCCGTACTATGGCAGAACCATCTATCCAACCTCTTACCCAACACCCTAGGTGTCCTCCAGGGGTCAATTCTGGGACCACTGCTGTTTTCCACACTTCTTAATGATCTCCACGCTGTCATCCAATATGCTAACTGCATTCAGTATGCAGACGACTCTACGTTGATCTGCATTGATACCACCCAGGCTGAGCTACAGTTAAGTACTCAGAGTACTTTCAACCTAGTTGAAAATTGGCTTGCTGACCGATGTCTTATTCCAAATGCCAACAAAACAAAGCTACTACTTTTTTCCTCCACCCAAAGATCCCCAGTGATATATTGCTCCATTAAGTCTAACAATGGCACCATAATCTCCACAGATGTTCACACAAAACTCCTTGGGGTAACCGTAGACAACAATCTCAAATTTGACGCTCACGTTAATAAAAACGATCAAATCCATTAATAAAAAACTGGGCAAATTATGTAAAATAAAACCATTCCTAACCCCACCTGCTAGGACTGCCATTGCCCACTCCCATCTGCTCTCCACCCTCTTCTATGCTTCCCCTTTACTTGCCAACTTAAATAAAACCGAACTTAACAGACTCTCTGCCTGCTACAATAGCATAGCTAGGTTTGCCACAGGCCTGCCCTACAGAACACATCACTGCATAAACCTAAAAAATCTAGGATGGCTAGAGCTAACCAGGCAGATTCAGTATAACCAACTTATTGTGGCTCACAAAGTACTTAACCAACCTGAAAATACATCTGCTTTGAAAAATATCATCTATCCCCATGCCAGCCTCAGACCACTTCACTCATCCAACAGACTTGTAGTACAATCTAACAACTCAGCTGGGGACTCTATGCTTGCCAGTTCTGTAGGCAAAACTTGGAACTCGCTACCTGCTGACATTACAACACACACTACCCTATCTCAACTCAAGAAAACCCTCAATAAGTATTTCAAGACTCAATGGCTATGTCCTTGCTCTGACTAAACATTTGCTAACACTGGTGTACCAGTATTATATTGTTATTTAACTGTAAATTAGTTAATCGACGATAAGCATGTTAGATTATATAACTTACACTCCGAGTGACTATTGGACTCTGTTAAATTGCTTGAAATTGTTCTTTATTGTATATTATATGTCAGCTTTGCCTGTATTACTTCCTTTGAAGATTTTTTCCCTGGGCCTCCACTGAAAATGGACATGTATCCAGTCGGACTATCCCAGTCAACAAATGTAAAATAAATAAATAAAATGTGCTTATATATATATATATATATATATATATATATATATATATATATATGGGTTTAGGACACTTGCTCGACTAGCATATGTCCGAATCACAAAACATCGAACACACATACACGAAAGCGCTTAACAATGAAAAGCAGTTCTGTGTATGTGTAGTTCAAAAAAAAAAAATCTACATTTCTGAATGGGGGGTTGTGACCCCCACACCCCCCTACTTTAATATTCTCACTCCGAGATCGCACTACAGTGGGGAAAAGGGAATTTTCCCTTACCCGCACTGTAGTCCGATCTACGAAACAGGCACACATACACAGAAGCGCTTTTCGATGTTAAGCGCTTTCGTGTATGTGTGTTCGATGTTTTGTGATTCAGACATATGCTAGTCGAGCACGTGTCCGGATCCCATATTATATATATATATATATATATATATATATATATATATATATATATATATATATATACATACACACATATACATACACACACACCCCATTAAAATATGGAATGTGAAAGACCGGACTGATTTAGACAAGATGCAATGGGTGTTCAAACATATAAAAGTGTTTAATGAGCAAACGGCAATGCAACAGGAAACACACCTTAATAAAAGGAGGCATGAATAACTAATACAGACAGCCAAGATGGCTAGATTATATAGACAATTAGAGGGTATGAGATCTAGAGGGGCTATTTCACGAAGGTTGAATACAAAGGTGGAAGCAGATACTAGAAATGATCAGGGAAAGTATATGTTGCACTGAAAGATCAAGGGGGGGCAGGTCCTTTATCCTTTACATTGGCAAAAGTGCACCCACCAAAAAACAAAAATATATGACTTTATACATGCACTAGGGCAAACAATGGACTGGCAAAAGGGCATCACAATAAATGCAGCTGACTGGAACTTGATTGTGAGCATTTTACAAATGTTGGGAGGCCTCTTAAAAGTAAATTTCACCCAGAAGAGAGACAGAGAAATATATGAAATCTTTTGGAATAGCAGACGTGAAGGACCAGCTATAAGAAAATAGGGACTACACTTTGTTTTCTTCCAAATACCAGACAGGAGCAAGGCTAGTCAGGGGATACATCACCAAAGAGCATTTATGCCAGACAGTGTTACTGGGTGCGTGGAGGCACATTCTAAATGATCATGTACCTGGACAACTGACAGAGAGGCAGGGAAAGATGTACATTATCATCCGTGGGGAGGGTGGGTGGACAGACTTGTGGGCGTCTCCTGCATCAATCTCTGGTTGAGGCTGGAGGCAGTATGTCCTTAAGATGGAATACGGTACAGACATGGCTGAGATGCAGTGGAGGCAGTGTGAAACACCACACATCCCCTTTCTACATCCATGACTCGGATGTGCCATACGATCCACGGAAGAAAGGGGGAGTAACAACGGATCGACTATAATATATATATTAAAAAAAACACTGGATGGATGTCTGACAGTGTGAACCCCCCCATGATGTCTTAGCAAAAATAAAATGGAATAGGCTTAAAGCTTCAAAAACATAAATAATCCAAAAGCACAGAAGCCAGCAGGACAGTGTATACTTTAATAAAAGTTACAAAACAATAAAAAAGACAGACAGTAAAAAAAGATGAGCGCTTTTGCACCAGTACTTGGTGCTTCGTCAGATCTAAAACAATAAGAAGCTAATCAGTATAAATACACATGTAAATTATCAGTCAACATTTCAAGTCCCTCGACCTCAAAGCAGGTCTTAAAAGGACGGATTCATGTAGCCTCCTCTACCAGTATCATAAAATTTGTCAATGATCACAAATTAATAACTGTGTAGCACTCTCATTCATTATGTGCTTTGCTAGAGCATTCTTAGTATCTTGCCTATTAATACTATAAAGGTGTTCTGTAATACGATCTCTAAAACACCTGTTGGTCTTCCCAACATAGTAGTAATTACAGACTGGCATACAGCAAGATACACAAGATTCTGTGTGTTACAATTTACAAACAATTCAAACAGTTTCATATTCACAAGGTGCATAAAAATGCCATCAGTATTAATATATTTACACACATTACAGGGATACGTTCCTTCTTCTGCACTAACCTACACATCGTTCCCCAAATTCAAGGATTTATAACAAAGCATTTTCTTTAAAGAGGGGGCATTCTTAAAACCAAAACATGGCTGGCTCATTATCAAGTATACCGTTACACTTAGCATCAGACATTAACGTACGCCAGTGATTTTAATGCTACATATAGGGCCGACGTCACAAGAGTAGGTCAAACACATTCTAAGCTCATTGCTACAGTCATTCCTATCGGTAGCATTGTCTCTATTGGTAACATCAAAATACGGTCTAGCTCTATTTAATCTGCATGCTACTACATCATTTTGTGCCAAAAAATATCCAAATCAGAATATCCTCTCCATCTAAAATCATCTAGTAAAACATCACAGGCATCATACATATTAATGCCTTGTGCGTGAAGTCAGGCATTCCTTAAAAATTGCCCTTTTGTAGCATTATTCTTCACTTTCTTAGGGTGAGTACTCTTGGCATGCAACTTGCTATTAACCTTACAAGACTTCTTAAGTAATTTTGTCTCAAGTCCATTAGCAGAAATAGAGACATGAACATCCAAGAAATCAATCATATTAGTTGAAAAGCTATAGGTAAACCTGAAAAAGTCTGCTGCCCTGTGCAAACAGCCAATAAACTCATCTAACAATTCAACTGATCCTAACCATATGGAAAAAGCATCAACAACAAACCAACCATAGTGTAAAATACACTCAAAAAATGGATTACAATTGTTAAAGACATGCACGCTTTCCCATTGTGCAAGCACCATGTTTTCAAAGCTATTCACACACATGGTGCCCATAGCCACATCTATATTCTGAATAAAATAATAATCTGCAAAAGAAAATACATTATACAGAATATCAAAGAGAAAACATATCAAATTAACTTTTTGCGTAAAATAATCAGATTTATTACACAGAAATTGCCCAACATATTAAACAGCCACCTAATTAGGAAAAACTAAACAGAGATGCCACATCCATTGTAACTAGCACAGAATCTTTACAAACACAAACAGTGGACCATTCCGCTAATCTTTTTAAGTAGTGCTTAGTATCCTTCAAAATGGTATTTACACTACCAACTACGGGACAAAGCTGTTTCTCCACAAAAGTAGAAAGAAGTTCTGTCAGCCACCCTCTCCCAGACACAACTAGTCACGTAGGTGGGATAAGAACACTCTTATGCACTTTTGGTAGCCCACAGATCACAGGAATGAGGCGATGTTTATCTGAGGAAAAGTCAAACATTTCTTTATCAATAAAGCGTTCAACAAACAAATCATAAAATCATTAAACTTTAGACATCACCCTATCAACAACTGCTCTATTACATTTCAAATAATTCACCATTCGTGTCATACTTGATACATAATCACTGTTCATTACCACAACCCCTCCCCCCTTTGTCCACAGGACATATATAAAGGTCATCTTATGCGACCAAAGAACAAAGTATCATACTGTATTCTATTAAAATTAAATGTGTAGATACGTTTTACCATAAATATTCATAAATATCTTTGCACATCTTGTTAAAAGCTTCAACTAAAGGCAGATTAACTGGCAAGAACTCACCAGGTTTCCTTAAACAGTAGCTGGACGTATTATTTTGGTCAAACATCAATCTTACAGAAATGTTATGAACGAATAATTTTAAGTCAAGCAATACATCAGACAGGCTAGACTTCTTGGTTGAAATAAACAAAAGCCCCAGATTCAGTAGCCCACATTCCATGTCACTTAGAGTAACTGAAGAAATATTCATAATCGTATCTATGGGACCTTTGATCTGAACTGCTGGACCAAGTTCCATTTGCCCTGTCTCTTCCGTCCGGGTCTGTTCCTGCATTTCAAGCACCCTCTCACTTCCTGTTTCAATGTCATCACTGGCTTTGAGAATTTTTATCGTAAAAAAGGTTGATTTGTCTATGATGCATTTTTCCCTTCCATCACTGTGTCCGGGGGGGGGGGGGTACAAAATGTTCAAGGCTTGCCCATCAGTATTTAAAGATCTCATAGTAGCATTCTTTTTAACAGTCCCATAAGCAGCAGCACAGTTACTTAACTCTTGTCCTACATGTGACAGAGATGGCAGAACCACTACTGTCAACTGTACGAGAGGAATCACTAGGCTGGTTAGATTCCACATCTTCAACAGGTCCATTCATCTCATTCTGCCTGACCCAGCCACTATTGCTAGTTTTCTGCCAGGAAAAAGTTCTCTCTTTTATAACATCCATGAGATGTTTCTCATATACACAAACATCAAACAACAAATCATCCAGCTTCTGTGCACAAGTAGAAGCATAAAAAAATTTAGATACAGTCCAAATCATGAACTATTTTGGACCGAACATCATTCTCAATGGGACCAAAGAATTTTAGGAGAAATTCAATATGCTTCATGCGCATTTTAAACTCAATAGCTGCCAGTCTTTCAATAACTCAGGGAAGACATTACCATAAGTGGGCATCTTACAAATTCGACAACACAATAAAGAACTGCAGAGAAATGTTTCAGATTTCAGGGAAGGGAAGTTCTTTTCCTGGCCGAAAACTAGCAATAGAAGGTTTTAACAAGATGTGCGAAGATGACATTTATGACTATTTTATGAGAGAACGTATGTGCACATCATTTAATATGAATAGAGTCCAGTATGATACTTAATGTTCTTTGGTCACATGACATGACTTTAATATGAATAGAGTCCAGTACGATACTTAATGTTCTTTGGCCACATGAGATGACTGTAATATGAATAGAGTCCAGTATAATACTTAATGTTCTTGGTCACATGACATGACTTTAATATGAATAGAGTCCAGTATGACACAATGTTCTTTGGTCACATGAGATGACCTTTGTATATGTCCTGTGGACAAAGGGGGAGGCGATGTGGTAACGAGCAGTGATTATGTATCAAGTATGAAACGAATGGTGAATTATTTGAAATGTAAGAGTGGATGTTATTAGGTTGATTTCTTAAAGTTAATAATTTTATGATTTGTTTACTGAAAGCGTTATTGATAAAGAAATGTTTGACTTTCTCAGTTCAACATCCCCTCATTCCTGTGATTTATGGGCTTCCAAAAGTGCCTAACAGTGTTCTAAACCCACCCATTTGACCAACTGTATCTGAGAGAGGGTGGGTGACAGAACCTCTTTCCACTTTTGTGGAGAAACAGCTTCATCCAGTAGCGGACAGTGTAGATACTAAGCACCTCCCAAAAAGATTAGCAGAATCCCCAAAAGATTAGTAGAATGGTCCACTGTTTGTGTTTATAAAGATTTTTTGCTAGTCACTATGGATGTGGCATCTCTGTTTACAGTTATTCTTAGTGAGGTGGGTGTTGAACATGGTTATCAATCTGATTATTTTACGCACAAAAGTTAATCTGATCTGTCCTCTTTTGGATGCTGTTCTGTATAATAATGTATTTTCTCTTGCAGATGACTTTTATTCAGAATATAGATGTGACTATAGGCACCATGTGTGCGAACAGCTACGAAAATATGGTGCTTGCACAATGGGAAAGCATGCATGTCTAACAACTGTAATGCATTTTTTTAGTTTAGTTTACACTATGGTCGTTTTGTTGATGACGTTTTTTCATATGATCAGGATCATTTGAGTTGTTAGAGGAGTTTATTGGTTATTTGAAAAGGACAACAAACATTCTGAGATTTACCTATAGCTTTTCAACTAATATGATTGACTTCTTGGATGTTAGTGTCTCTAATTCTGCTAATGGACTTGAGACAAAGTTACTTAAGAAGTCTTGTATGGTTAATAGCAAGTTGCATGTCAAGATGGAGAGGATATTCTAATTTAGATATTTTTTGGCACAAAATGATGTAGTAGCATACAGATTAAATAGAGCTAGACCGTATTTTGATGTTACCAATAGAGACTACGCTACCGATAGGAATGACTGTAGTAATGAGCTTAGAATGTGTTTGACCTACTCTTGTGACGTCGGCCCTATATGTAACATTAAAATCACTGGCGTACATTAATGTTTGATGCCAAGTATAACAGTCTACTTGATAATGAGCCAGCCATGTTTTTTTTAAGAATGCCCCCTCTTTAAAGAAAATGCTTTGTTATAAATACTTGAATTTGAGGAAGGATGCATGTAGGTTAGTGTAGGAGGAGGAACATATCCCTGTAATGGTTGTAATGTGTGTAAATATATTAATACTGATTTTTTATGCACCCTGTGAATATGAAACTGTTTGAATTTGAACTGTTTGCAAATTTTAACACACAGAATCTGGTATATCTTGCTATATTGCCAGATCTCCAATTGCTACTATGTTGGGAAGACCTAATTGCAACTATGTTGGGAAGACCTAATTGCAACTATGTTGGGAAGACCTAATTGCTACTATGTTGGGAAGACCTAATTGCTACTATGTTGGGAAGACCTAATTGCTACTATGTTGGGAAGACCTAATTGCTACTATGTTGGGAAGACCTAATTGCTACTATGTTGGGAAGACCGACAGGTGTTTTAGAGATCGTATTACAGAACACCTTTACAGTATTAATAGGCAAGATACTAAGAATGCTCTAGCAAAGCACATAATGAATGAGTGCTACACATAGTTTTTAATTTATGGTCATTGACAAATTTTATGATACTGGTAGAGGAGGTGATGTGAAAACTTTGACTGAGTGTCTTGAAATAAAATGGATTCTTAGACTAGAAGCTCATAAGGGATGAAGGGTTACATGAATCTCTCCTTTTAAGACCTGCTTTGAGGTCAAGGGGCTTGAAACGTTGACTGATAATCTATATGTGTATTGATACTGATTAGCTTCTTATTGTTTTAGATCTGATGAAGCACCAAGTACTGGTGCAAAAGCGCTCATCTTTTTTTACTGTGTCATTTTTATTAAAGTATAGACTGTCCTACTGGCTTCTGTGCTTTTTGGATCCTTATTACTAACCCCAGCAAAATTTGTGTGCACTTGACCAGGAGTTGGCTGGAGTGCTGGCAGACCCAGCATGGACACGGGACACTAGGACGGCTGTACAAATGAAAAAAGGGGAGAAAGAGAAAGCAAAAAGTGATGATGCACCTATTACTATGAAGCTTGAACTAGAAGTGGGGAAAGAAGAGTGCAAACCACTGTCAATTGCTAGATTACATTCTTTGAAATGCTCCTTTCTCCAAGGGGCTGGAGGAAGTGCTTAAGAAGCAGCTACACGAGGAACGTAAGGAGGGGAACATATGGGCTAAAACATGGTGCAAAGAGTAAAGGCAGTGGTTAAAAACAAAGCAGGGAGCAGATGGAGACAGAAATATGTAAATGCTTCAGGAACTCTAAGAAATCCACAGAGAGAGCGACGACATTCCGAATGACAATGGGGAGGAAGAGATTAGGAAAAATAAGAGCTTACAATGACGATTTAAATGCATTTACAGTTAAAATATTAACAGAATACTATACAGCAGCCCCAAGCTGAACAAATACTTGGCACACTGACTAATTAATTCAGGCAGAAAGATCAGTAACCAGAAAAAAACAGAAGTAATGGCAGAATACTAGAGAAATTTGTACAAGAAAGGACAAAATGGCACAGAAGACAGAACAGATGGAAGAATAACTGGTGATGTAGCACTAACTGCCAGAGCTGCAACAAGAGGAAAGGGAAAAACTGATGGCAGAATTGTAGAAAAGAGAACAGATACCATGCCAAACAAAAAGCAGTCCAAAACATTAGGACCATAAAGTATACTGGTTAAAACAGGGACTAAAGACAGGGAGAAAGTTGAAGTGTATTTAACAAAAGTATGTAAAAGGAGGTCAAATACATACCTCAAAGCTGGAAACAGTTATAACGATTCTCTCTAAAGAGGGCAACGAGAAAATGGATCCAGGCTCATACAGGCCTAGTGTGGTCTTAAATAATGATTATAAAGTATTGATGATGACAGCAAAACTATCACTTTATAAACAGCAGCAAAACTATCACTTTATAAACAGGGCCCTTCTGCAAATGGGCTTTCTGGCTAGAAGGGTAGAATTCCTTTTCAAAATATATAGGGTTTCAGAAGTGGGAGGGATCTTCAAATACACCTTTTCTTACAAGGGGGGCAAAGCAGGGATGTCCTCCTGCCTTACTATTTGTGCTGTACTTACAACCATTTTTACAAAGACTAAGATACCTGGGCAGAGACGGATGTAAGCCGGGAATTAAAAGGAAAAGACTCCCTTTTTGCAGATGATGTTCTCCTTTACATTACAAATCTAATCTCAGACACTTGCAGACATTTCAAAGTTTGAGAATATATCAGAATATAAATTCAATTAATTTAAAAAAAGAAGTTATGTTCTTACCATAACGTTCCATGTTAGTTGTCATCTTCTCGCCTTCTTCTTGCTGGATGGGTTCGGAGCCGACCTCGCCCGACTCGCCACTCTAAAAGCTCGAGAGTTGGTTCCACCGGCTCGAGGCTCCCCTTATATCCCACAATGCTAGGCGTGAGTTACCTCAGATCTCGTTTGTAAGCTAGGCCCAGCCTATAATAGTAATAGAATAATTAGTAACAAAGTCCACCTCTATAAATAAGGGAGAAGAGAAGGGTGACCTACATCCTGATCCAGGAAATATGCACAGCAGAGCATATACCTAAAGTACAGAGGTGGTAGAAAGAGAGGTCACAATCACAACACCTCTAGGTCTGTCCAGGCCAGGGGCAGGAGGGTGGGACGAAGAAGGCGGCGAGAAGAAGACAACTAACATGGAACGTTATGGTAAGAACATAACTTCTTTATGTTAAGTTGTCTATCTCGCCTTCATTCTTGCTGGATGGGACCGCCCTAGCACCTTGTCCCGGTGGCCTAACGGAACAGACTCTTGAGAACAGTGGAACCAAAGTTAGCTCTATGCCTAGAAGCTAAATCCAACTTATAATGAGAAATGAAAGTGTGAGGAGTAGCCCAAGTAGCCGCTGCACAAATGGTGTCAATAGGCAGTCTGTCTTGGAAGGCTAAAGAAGTAGCCAAAGCTCTGGTGGAATGGGCCTTAGGTTTATTAGGCAGCTTTTGGTGTCTAATTTCATATACAAGGGAAATCAGAGATGTTAGCCATCTAGATAATGATACCTTTGAAACTGAAAGTCCCTTTCTGCCTTCCGCATAGGAGACAAACAGCTGGTCAGATTTTCTGAATTGTTTTGTTCTATCCAAATAGTACCTCAACTGACGATGAACATCCAGCCAGTGTAATTTTTGTTCAGACCTATTGGAATATTCTGGAAAAAAGACAGGGAGGTCAATGCTTTGATTTAGATTTGACGTCGAGACTACCTTAGGCAAAAAGGACGGGTCGCTCGTAAGGATACCCTGTCCTTATGAAACAATAGATAAGGAGGTCGACAGCTGAGTGCTTGAAGCTCTGAAACTCTTCTAGCTGAAGTAATAGCTACCAGAAAGAGAGTCTTCCATGATAGCAATTTTAAAGAACAGGAGACTGCAGGTTCGAAGGGGAAGAATCAAAGAAGTAAGAACTAAATTTAGGTCCCAAGGAGAAGGAGGATTTCTTATAGGAGGTCTGAGAAGAAAAACTCCTTTCAAAAAGGCTTTGCAAAGCTTGTGGGACATTAAGGCAGATTCAGAAATACCCACATGAAAGTTAGAAATAGCTGCCAATTGAACTTTAAGAGTAGAGGGAGATGAACCTGCATGGAAGAGTTCAGCTAGAAAATCAAGGACTATTTGGATGGAAGCAGTGAAAGGATCTATGTCCCTTCCTTGAGCCCAATATGTGAAGCGTTTCCACTTACTCAAATAAATCTTCCGAGTGGAAGATTTATGGGAAGCTATCAAAATATCTCGAACGGAGTGAGATAATTGAGTAAGCCTGGCTAAGGTTGGAACTGGAGGAACCAAGCAGTGAGGTTCAGAGAGGGGAGGGAGCGATGCAACTGACCCGACTGATGGATCAAAAGATCTGGAACTAGGTCCAGATGCCAAGGTCGCTCCAATAGAAATTGATGTAGAAAGGGGAACCACACCTGTCGAGGCCAGTAAGGAGCAATGAGGATCAATGAGGCCTTCTGAGCGATAGCTTTCTGTATCACTTGAGAGATTAGTGGGAAGGGAGGAAATGCATACAGAAGTCCCCGGGGCCAAACTTGGACTAGAGCGTCTCTGCTGGGTTGGCCTGGTAAAGGGAATAGAGTGAAATAATCTCTGCACTTGCTGTTTTGGGGAGTAGCAAAAAGATCGCAGCAAGGCTGACCCCACTTGAGAAAAATTTCTCTCACAACAGAGTCTTTCAGAGACCACTCGTGAGGCATGAGGATAGTTCTGCTCAACTTGTCCGCGATTTGATTGGACTTCCCGGGGATGTGCGTTGCTATCAGAAACCGCTGAGAAGAAATCGCCCATTGCCACAATCTGAGTGCTTCTCGACACAGGGGGTAGGACCTGGTTCCGCCTTGTTTGTTGATGTACCACACTACGGACATATTGTCTGTCTGGATTGCAATCGTTCCCAAGGGGAGAGAGTCTTGAAGGGCTTGCAACGCTAAAAGCACTGCTCTCATCTCCAGAACATTTATGTGCAAGTGGCATTCGTCTGGTTGCCATGTGCCCTGGACCGTCCTGCCCTGATAATGCCCCCCCACCCGATCAGGGAGGCGTCCGTTGTCAGAGTAGCAACCGGAGGGGGAGGAACAAAGGGTCTTCCCAACAAGAGCTGAGGGGAAGACATCCACCACATGAGATGATTTCTGCACGCCTGCGTGTTCATAATAGTGTGGGACATTGGAAGTTGCTGGTATGACCATTGTGTAAAGAGCATCCATTGAAGGATTCACATGTGGAATCTGGCTAATGGAAGCAGGGGTATGGCCACCGCCATAATTCCCAACACTTTCAGAACTAACCTGGCTTTGATTCTGTTGTTGTTGAAAAGGAGTGAGACCAGTTTGTGTATGTCTGTTATTCTCTGATCTGTTAGTCTCGCAGACATGTCTACTGTGTCTAGATTTGCACCTATGAAGGTAATAGTACGACAAGGCGACAAAACAGACTTTTCGCAATTTATTGAAATGCCTAACTTTTGACAAATGCGAAAAGTGTAATCCCTGGCCATCAGAAGGAGATGCTTGGTGGGAGCTGTGAGGAGCCAGTCGTCCAAATATGGAAACACCTGGAATCCTTGTCGCCTCAGGTGAGAAGCTACCACTGCCATGCATTTGGTAAACACCCGGGGGGCAGTGGTGAGACCAAAGGGCAGGGCCCTGAATTGAAAATGACTGGTTCCCAGCCTGAAGCGGAGGAATCTTCTGGAGCGTCTGTTCATTTTTATGTGATAGTACGCATCCTGAAGGTCTATAAAGCACATCCAGTTTCCTTTTCCCAATAGGGGAAGGATGGACTGCAGCGTGACCATCCGAAATCTTGTTTTCTTGACTGATCTGTACAAGATACTGAGATCCAAAATTGGTCTCCAGTCCCCTGTTTTCTTTGGAACTAAAAAGAACCTTGAGTAGATTCCGGATCCTTGCTGGTCTGCTGGAACTGGCTGAATTGCTCTTTTTGCAAGCAGTTTTGAAATTTCCAAAACCGCTAGATCCCTTTGAGCGGGTGGAACATCTGGAAGGGATTTTTTTGATTGGTTCGGAATGCGAAGAAAGGGGATAGAATAGCCTTCGGAAATGACGGACTGTACCCATTTGTCTTGAGTCAGGGATTGCCAGGCTTCTGGGTACAGTGACAATCTTCCCCTGACTGCCTCCGAAGGTGGGCAGTCGGGCAACACCTCAGGGATGCTGAAAGGGCTTATCAGAGAAGGCTTCTCGATTGCCCTGGTTCTGCGGAGCCCCCCTGCCTCGAGGGCGACGTCTACCATTGTTATTCCCGCCTCTGCCTCTGGCGGGGAAACGACTTTGTGCGTCAGGCGAAGTCCCTTGAGATTGTTTACGGAACCACATTTTCCCACTTTTCTGGCCTTTGGGGTAAGGCCTAGAAGGAGTAGAAAAACGGACTCCGACGGCAGAAAGAGTCTTGCCATCAGTCTCGCACCTAGTCAAGGTTTCTTTCACTTGAGGACCAAAGAGAGATGATCCATCAAACGGGGAGTTAGTGAAAGACGTCTTGAAGGGGTCCACAAAATTGCATAGCCGCATCCAGGCATGCCTACGTAAGGCCACACCTGTCCCTGCGCCTACTCGCTCCATCAGCCGCATAAGAAAGAAGGCGCATGGAGGAGTTGGTTATGGAGTTAAGGGTAGCCAGCTGAGTGTTCATCTTATCTTGAAAACCCGCAGCTGTAGGGTCCTTCAACATGTCACTCGCTTCTTTAATCAAGTCCCTTTGAAGACGAGTGAAATGGCACAGGTAGTTCAGCTTAACGCATAGTAAATGTCGCTGACGAGAACATCCGCTTCCGCACCTGTCCATGGACCTAGATTCCTTGTTAGGTGGATGGACAGGTACTGAAGGATCAGCTAGTTCCTTCTTAGTGGCAGCAGCTACCACCATAGCATCCACAGAAACTCCTTTTGTCAAGAACTGTTTGTCTGCTGGTGCCGTTATGAATTTTGAGGGTCTCCTGGGAGTGGGGTCCACTGAATCAGGAGCCGTCCATGCCTTTTAGCTACCACCTGCATGAGGGGGTCAAAGGGGAGACACCCAGGAGGTGGAAGGACGAGCCGAACGCCTCAAGGTACACAGATTCATCCTCCGAAGGGTTGAGGGCTGGCCAATTTCCCCTCTGTTTGAGGATTTCGAGAATGTCTGCAAAGGAGACATCTTCAGAAGGGGAACGGGGGAACCCTCGGAATCATCTAAATCTGTGTCAGATGTGATGGACTCAGGTGAGTCAATGTGTTTCCTCTTACACTTCCTCTTCCGAGGGGGCTCTTCTGCCAAATCAGGAGAGGCCTCGGAAGAGGATGAAATCCCCACAGGGGATTCCTGAGGAGCTGGCTCTCTGCGGTCCGGGATGAGGGAGTGAGTCGACTTGACCTGAGGCACCGTAGAGGGAGGGGCGGACGGAGCCGACTGTGGAGTAGAGCCAGGCTCTAACACACTCCGCATGACCTCGAACGCACCCCTGTCAGGCAAAGCCAGAGGTCCCCACTCCGAGAAGCTGAGAACCTCCCTCGGCACCGACAGTGATGGCTCCGAGGCCGATGTCGGAGCCGAACTCACCAGCGCCGAAGCTCCGAGAGGAAGTGCGGGGTCGGGCAAGGGTCCGATGCCACTCACCCCCTCGGAGCCGATGAGGGAAGTCCGGCGCCGAGAATCCTCGAAAGAAGAAATCGGAGCTGACGACGGAGCCGAAGACACCTGTATCGGCTCCGACGCTACCACAGTCTCGGTTCCGAAACGCCCCGGCTCCGAGCTCAACGGAGTCGGAGGAGGAATATATTGATGGACAGGGGCAGGCATCGACTGATGAGTCGGGCTCTGAAGCATTTGGGCCAGTGCCTCGGACTTAAGAAGTCGACTCACTACCCTCTGGAGGTCATGATCTGACAGCCTCGATGACCTAGAGGAGTGAGATTTATGGCTCCGTTCAGACAGCAGAGGAGATGCTGGAGCCGAATGAACGGAGCCAAGGGATGGTGACCTGGATCTCTTCCTAGATGTCGGCTCCGAAGGTCTGGTCGGAGCCGACAAGGGAATTTACTACCTCGGCTCCAGCCGGAGCCGAGGAACCACGGAAGCTAGACTCATCGGCTCCAGCCGGAGCCGATGCAGACATAGGTTTTGTAGCTTTAGGTCTCGGCTCAGTAGCTGGAGCCGAGGACCTAGAAGCCTTAGAGGGCTTCCCAGAAACAGAAAGGGAATCCTCAGGCTTAAGTAGACCCCTTAGGATCAACTTATTCTTTCTTTCCTGCAGGACCCTGGGGCTGAAGCCGTGGCATACAGCACAGGAGTCCTGCAGGTGCAAAGGCCCCAGGCAGTAGACACAAGAAGTGTGACCGTCTGTCAGAGACATTTTCTGACAGCACGCATCACACTTCTTGAAGCCTGAGACCTTTGTGTCTTTAGACATCCTAAACAAGAAAGTGTAATCACACACACTCAAACAGACACACTGATTACACTAACCTTATTTTTAAAACTCAAAAATAAAACAATTAACTAAAGTTTAATTAAGAGTAACACACACACACCACTAGGGGATGGAGAAAGGCCAGAAGGCCCGAGAGAGAACTTTAAAAGTTCTTGTGGGAAAAAAACGGGATTTTCCGGAAAACAGGGGTAGAAATCTACTACACTAAGGGAAATATATTTAAACTTAAAAATATAGGGTTTGAAGTATTCTAATTTTACAGAAATACACTTACCAACAAGCCGGTAGAAAAACCAACACCTCGATGCTGTAGCGGCAAACGAGATCTGAGGTAACTCACACCTAGCATTGTGGGATATAAGGGGAGCCTCGAGCCGGTGGAACCAACTCTCGAGCTTTTAGAGT
Source organism: Protopterus annectens (assembly GCF_019279795.1). NCBI lineage: Eukaryota > Metazoa > Chordata > Ceratodontiformes > Protopteridae > Protopterus > Protopterus annectens. The sequence continues at coordinate 854,996,938 of NC_056750.1, forward strand.
GGCCGAGTCGGAGCCGAGGTCGGCTCCGAACCCATCCAGCAAGAATGAAGGCGAGATAGACAGCTTAACATCAAAGGTTATAGCAACCAACTTTGCCCCACGAATGAGCTGGTAGAGAAGTACCCCCATGTTTAGGGGCATCCAAGGGTGAGATATCTGGGAGTTTGGGATTAGAGGAGATGTGCAGCTGCCAACAAAGGAAATGCAAACACAAGTAATATAAGGCAATGAAAAAGGATCCACATGGAAGGTGGCAAAGTGCAGCCCAGTCTTATAATTCAATGTGTTAGCTCAGACTATTTCTATGGCCGAAGTCAAGAGATTTGGAAAAAACTGACAAAAGAAATAAAATCATTTTTCCGGCACAGGAAGCCAGAAAAACTACAGTGGGACAAAGTAATACACCTGACGGGGGGGATCTGGGGATGCCAGACCTGGATTTACATCACAGGGTAGCATAGTTAAGACTGGCATGCTTACTGCAAACAGAAACAAAGGATGAGACAGACAGAAATGGTGCAGAATAACAGGGTTACAACTGGTGAAGATCTGTATTTAGGAGTCTGAGGAGATTTAGTAAATCCACGAAGATCAAATATTACATTAGATTATGTAACTCACAGGCTGAGAAATGTGATGTGCTTAAAACCCTTAAGGCTGTGGCCAGACATATCACTCACAGACTATAAACAAGAGGAAATACCATAATTAGGCAAATTAAAGCATTTGTTATACGGAAGAAAAAAAGGCTCATATTTACGATAGCAATTAATAGAAAACTGAGAAATCAAAAGATTTATTTATCATTTGTTGACCGGGAAAGTTCGACTAGGACACAGCCTATTTTCAGCAGAGGTCCAGGGAGAATTGCTCCAGACCCATGTCTTTGGATTGTGGGAGGAAACCGGAGTACTCAGAGGAAGACCACTTGAACACAAAGAGAACATGCGTTTCTGCACAGAAGGCACCCCAGCCGAGAATCGAACCAGAGAACCTCTTGATGTCAGGCGACATTAACCGCTGCACCACCGCACCTCCAGATGGCAGAGAAGTCAACAGGAATTACAATAAGAGGAGAGAGGCTTTCTTTATTATTTATGGTTACTACTGGAATACAGAGAAACTATGAAAAAGGGCCCAGAACAGGATGACAAAAGTACAGTTGTGTACACAAGATAAATGTATATGTTCGAGTGCATTCACTGTTGCAGCCATCACATTAGGGTTATCCCTACCAGGACAGCCTTCGGCCGGCCCAAATAGCAGAGGCTTAGTATTTCTGCGCTGGTTGCTGTCGCTTCAGGACTGACGTCAGGTAGTCAAGTAGTATAAAGTAAGGCATCAGATGCCATTACATCAGTTTTTCTTGCTCTAACCTGTCAGGAGCCCCCAAGTAGGAGCCAGAAAGTAAATACCAATATATCCCTTGTAAGGAAAAAGAAGAAAAAAGGGGGATGGAGGGAGGGAAACCAGAACTGCAATAGTGAATACACTCGGACATCTACATTTATGGAAAGCGTACACAACTGTACTATGTTCTTTGTGTTTCACTGCTGCAGTCATCACATTTGGGTTGATTCCATAAAGCTGAGGAAATGGGTGGAGGCTGTCAAATAAATTAGGGGCTGGCTAGGATGCCCTGCAAGACTGCAGAGGCAAACCCTGCCCTGGATTTGGAGAAGAGAGGCAGGTGGTAATGTTTGGTAAAAGTGTGAACAGATGTCCAGGTGGCAGCCTCCAAGATGTCCCTGGTGGGGACTCCTCTCAGGAAAGTTGCAGAGGTGGAGGCTGCTCTGGTGGAGTGAGTCTTGACCCCCCTTGGGGGGAGGCTTTCCGTGTTGTTTGTAGCAGAAATGGATGCAGTGTGATATCCATTTGGAAATGTTTTGTTTGGAGATGGCTTTGCCTTCTGCCCCTATAGCAAAGCTAACCAGCAATTGCTCAGACTTTCTGAAGGATTTAGACCTGTCTAGATAGAATCTGAGCTGTCTGTGCACATCTAGGAGAGTGCAGGATCCTTAACCCCTTGTTCTGGGGATTAGGAAACAAGGTTGTTGAGCACCACATTGGACACCACCTTGGGCATGAAGAATGGGTTAGTCTTGAGTGATACCCTGTCAGCATAGATGATGATGAAGGGTTCCACAGCCATGAGTGCTTGCAGCTCGGAGACTCTTCTGGCTGAAGTGATGGCCAGAAGGAAAGCTGTATTCCAGGAGAGAAATTTTAGCTCTGCAGAAGAAGCTGGTTCGAAGGAGGGCAGGGTGAGTCTTTCCAACACAAAGTTAAGGTCCCAAGCTGGGGTTGGTGCTCTTCTGCTTGGCCTCAAGTTGCTAGACCCTCTTAGGAACTGTTTGAGAAAACAACGTGAGAAAAAGGGGGCTGCTCAGTGGGAATATGAGCAGAGATAGCAGAGGCATGAATTTTAACCGAGGAAAAAGAGAGATCACTGTGTAGCAGGTCAACTAAGTAATCCAGGATGAGAGGGAGGGAGGGCTGTGCCGTATTGGCTCCCTTAGCCTGAAGCCAGGTGCAGAACCTTTTCCATTTGTTAGCATAAGACTTTCTAGTGCTAGGGTGTCTGGCCTCACATATAGCAACTGGAGGTTGGCAGACTGCTCGGGGGTTAGGGAATAAGCCAGGTTGCCAAACTGAGTGTCTGCAATTGGGGATGCATGAATTCTCCTTCCCTCTGGGTCAGGTGGTTTGGAATCTGAGGAAGATGTCATAGTGGCAGTGGGGACAGGCTGCGCAGCAAGAGATATCAGTGCTAGCGAGGCCAGTCTGGAGCTATAAGAATTGTCCTTGACTTTTCCCTCCCTTATTCTGAGCAGTACCCTGGTGATGAGAGGTAGTGGAGGAAATGCATAGACTGATAGATTGACCCAGGGGAAGGACAGGGCATCCACTTTCCAAGCCATGCAGTGATGCTCCCTGGTGTAGAATTTGCTGAGCTGATGGTTGGTGTGGGAGGCAAAGAGGTCGACCTTTGGGGTGCCCCATTTCTGAGTTATTAAGGTAAAGGTTCTTCTGTTGAGCTGCCACTCATATGGGTCCAGAAGATTTCTGCTTAATTGGTCTGCCAGAATGTTGAGAGAGCCTGGCAGGAATTGTGCTAACAGGTGGAGTTGCATGGCAGAGGCTGTGTGCCAAAGGGTCATGGCCAGCCTGCAGAGAGAGTAGGAGTGAGTCCTTCCCTGCTTGTTGATATACCACATTACGGTAGTTTTGCCTGTTCTGATCATGAGCGTCCCTGGGAAGAGAAGGGGCTTGAAAGCTATCAAGGCATGCTGGACGGCCATCATCTCTTTTTGGTTGATGTGCAAAGGGATTTACTATGAGCTCCATTAGCCCTGTATGCACCTGCCGTCCAGGTGTGCACCCCAGGCACAGTCTGATGCGTCTGAGGTAAGGGCCCGGGCGGCAGGGGGTGGTGAGAAAGGCAGTCCCTTGTTGTGGGAGCATGCTGTTGCCCACCAAAGAAAATCTTTTTTGAGGCAAGGAATTATAGGTATAAGTGTCTCCAGGTGTTAAGAGTGTTGACACCAAAGACCTTTTAAGTACCATTGAAGTTTCCTCAATATGCAGTCTAGTATACAGTATGCAAGATGCCATGAACCCCAGAGCTTGCAGGATCTTCCTTGCACACAGCTGTGGTTTGGAGGCTAGTTGAGAAAAGTAGACTGTCAGGAAAATTTGTTTTTCTGGTGTAAGGAATGCCATCTGGGGATGCTGTGTCCAGGCTTGCTCCCAGGAATATAATTCTTTGGGTGGGCACCTGTTTGGATTTCTTTACGTTGATTGTGTATCCTAGGGAGGTTAGTAGGTACTTTACAAAGGCCAGGTGCTTGAACAGCTTTTCCTGGCTGACTGCCTGAATTAGGCAGTCATCTAAGTATGGGTAAATCTGGATATTCCTTTGTCTGCAAAAGGCAATGGCTGGAGCCAGACATTTTGTGATAACTTTGGGAGCAGTAGATAAGCCAAAAGGAAGCTCAGAGAACTGAAAGTGCTGAGATCCTGCCCTGAAACGGAGACATTTCCTGCATGATTTCCTGACAGGAATATGAAGGTAGGCCTCTTTTAGATATAGGGTGGCTAGCCAAGCATCCTTGGAGAGCATGGGTAGCAGCTGCTAGAGGGTGAGCATTTTGAATTTTGGGATCACCAGGAAGGTGTTTAGAAAGGATAGACTGAGGATGGGGTGCCAGGTGCCCTCTTTTCTGGGTACCAGAAAAAGTCTGGAGTAGAAACCGTGGCCTCTCTATTCTGCAGGAACGTCCTCTACTGCCCTCATAGAGAGCAACGATAGGACTTGCTTTTGCAGCCATGCCCACTGGCTTGGAGGTAGATCTGGGAACCCTTTTGGGGTAGGAAGGGTGTGGAAAGAAAATCTGTATCCCTGGGACACTATGTTGACAACCCAGCGGTCATTGGTAATGATGGCCCAGGTGCTTGCGTGAAAGGAGAGTTTTCCTCCTAGGGGTAAAGTGAAGGTGGACAGAGGGAGAGGGTAGGGGAGATGAGTCATTGTGAGTTCTTACCATAAGGGGGTGGCTTAGAACTCCCTGGTTTTGAAGTGGAGGTAGTCCACTGCTTACATCTGTGCATTCCCTGTGGCTGTTGTCTGGGGGGGTGGTCTGGGCTGGACTGTATTAGTGGGAGCAGGAAAAGACCAGTGCTTGGTGGGACAATGCCTGCTGAACCTGGGTGGCTGGACTTGTAAGAAATCCTTAACTGTCTGCATAGATTTTGCTTTTTCTTCCATCTTTTTTAAGACCTCTTCTGCCTTAGTGCCAGACAAGTTGTCTTTGTGCATGGGGGCATTCAACAATTTAGATTTGACATGGTCTGGCAAGGGCTGTTCTTCAAGCCATGCATGCCTTCTCATGACAGATCCGGTGACTGCTGCCCTGCAAGAAGCTTCTACGGTGTCAAAACCACAGTGCAAGGCGTGCTTAGTTACTCGACTTGCAGAATGCATCAACACTTTTAACTCTTCAGATTCTGGACAAACAGGAAGGGAAGGCTTTTTTTGTTTGAGGAGTTCCAGGGTATGTTGCTGAAATTTTTGTATATGGAACTGACAAATTAGTGCCCTGACAGCAAGAGTAACTGAGGTGTATACTTTTTTACCCCATTTGTCTAGCGCTCGGGAATCCCTATCTGAGGGGGTGGGATTCTTAGCAGACGTTGCTTTAATCCCTTTAGGCCCTTGAGAAATTACCTCAGGGTCAGCAGTAGGATTTTTAAAAATAAATTTATATGAGTCAGGGACTCTGTAGTACTTGTCTGGTTTTCTGCATGCAGGAGGGAGGGTGTCAGGAGAAAAGGTGGATTACAGGAAAACTTCCTCCACAACATCCAGCACTGGGAGGATGGCCAAGGTCTGTGCTGTGGAAGATATAAGAATTCACTGAGTCTCTTTTTAGACTGAGGGTAGTCCTGACTCTCCCATTGGAAATGCTCCCTTAAAGTATGAAGGGTTTCACCAAAGGAAAAATCCTCTGAGAGTGAGGTTGAAGAGATGGAATCCTCTGCATCAGAATTCCTTGTAAGTAGGGAGGGGTTGCATGTCTTCATATTCAGATGGATCAGAGTCATATGACTCTCATTCAGACAAAACTACAGGGGACAGATCTCTTTTCCTTTTGGAGGGGGTAGCTTGGCTTCCCCTGATCAGCATGATAAGGTCTTCTGCCATTTTAAGCATCTGAGACTGCGGCAAGGAAGCAGGTGCTTGAGATTGGGTCGTCGGTTTCTTGGGTGTGGTTCGTACCTTGAGCCTAAGAAACTCGGTTGTTTTCGAAAAGACTTTAGTCGTGAAAGAAGACGTCGGTTTGTGTCGAGAATCGGTAGTGCGAAGGATTTCCTTGGAAGCCAGTGCCTCCTCAGCGGCTCCGGACCCATCCAAGGTAGAGACAACTGCAGGATCCTTAGTCAAAGAAGAATTTTGCGGCATACCGGACTCCGGTCTCAGTAGCGGCCTGTGAATCCACAGAAGTGGGCACCAGGGGCTGTGAAAGTGCCTCACTGAGGACCGGAGAACTGACTACTAGCTTAAAGGGAGCGTCGTCGGTAGGCTTGGACTTGTGCGGTCTGTCTCTGTCTTTATTTTACGTTTTTTTTTGAAAGATCTGCTGTTGGGTGACTTACCGAAGCCATATCAGAGTTCGAGGACTGTAAGCGAAAATGTCTAGCTACAATCAGGGCCTAACAACGGATAGTTCTGGTGTTGAACAAAGCACAGAAGCAACAGTGGGGGACGTCGAAGTAAAGCAATAATAATGACAGTGTCGGTTAACTTTTTCTGACATTGGTTACTGCAGGAAAAAAAGGATCCCCAACAGGATACTTAGCGTTAGAAGACTTCAGCTTCAATTCAGTAGACGAAACTCAGGTAGCGGCCGACTGGCACTCGTGCAAACTGCTTCTACTTCGGGCTCCACGTCAAGAAAGACTGATGTAATGGTATTGGCTGCCTTACTTTATATTACTGACAACCTGACGTCAGTCCTGAAGTGACAGCAACCGACGCAGAAATACTAAGCCTCTGGTATTCGGGCTGCTGAGAGCTACCCTGACAGGGATAACCCAAATGTGATGACTGCAACAATGAAACACAAAGAAAATCTCTTATTAAACTGGCACAGACAAAGGAAGGACAAATGTGTTAAGAGTTTGATCCTGCTTACTACTGCAGCCAAAAACAACAAATATATATATATATATATATATATATATATATATATATATATACACGCTTTGGAAAAATAAAGCAGATATTGGAAGAGGTCTGAAATACAGAACTAGGAAACATAAATTAGAGAGGATATAAAATAACATTAAGTAAATGGAGTCTATGGGAAACACGGGGAGAGTAACTGCTGACCCAAACCTCCAACACTGAGGAAAAAAAGAAAAATAACAAGAAATTTGAAACTGCTGCAGAAATTACTCCAGGAGATGTAGAATCGAGCAATGAAGAGAGGACAGATGGTGAGCGATGACAGGATGCATGCAGGAGATGTAGAATCGAGCAATGAAGAGAGGACAGATGGTGAGCGATGACAGGATGCATGCAGGAGATGTAGAAACGAGCAATGAAGAGAGGAGAGGATGGTGAACAATAACAGGATGCATGCAGGAGATGTAGAAACGAGCAATGAAGAGAGGAGAGATGGTGATCGATGACAGGATGCATGCAGGAGATGTAGAAACGAGCAACGAAGAGAGGAGAGGATGGTGAGCGATGACAGGATGCATGCAGGAGATGTAGAAACAAGCAATGAAGAGAGGACAGATGGTGGCCAATGACAGGATGCATGTAGGAGATGTAGAAACAAGCAATGAAGAGAGGAGAGATGGTGAGCGATGACAGGATGCGTGCAGGAGATGTAGAAACGAGCAATGAAGAGAGGACAGATGGTGACCAATGACAGGATGCATGCAGGAGATGTAGAAACGAGCAATGAAGAGAGGAGAGACGATGAACGATGACAGGATGCATGCAGGAGATGTAGAAACAAGCAACGAAGAGAGGACAGATGGTGACCAATGACAGGATGCATGCAGGAGATGTAGAAACGAGCAATGAGGAGAGGATGGTGAACGATGACAAGATGCATGCAGGAGATGCAGAAACAAGCAATGAAGAGAGGACAGATGGTGAGCGATGACAGGATGCATGCAGGAGATGTAGAAACAAGCAACGAAGAGAGGACAGATGGTGACCAATGACAGGATGCATGCAGGAGATGTAGAAACGAACAATGAAGAGAGGAGAGATGGTGAGCGATGACAGGATGCATGCAGGAGATGTAGAAACAAGCAATGAAGAGAGGACAGATAGTGAATGATGACAGGATGCATGCAGATGTAGAAATGAGCAATGAAGAGAGGGGAGACAGTGAACGATGACAGGATGCATGCAGGAGATATAGAAACGAGCAATGAGGAGAGGAGGGTGAACGATGACAGGATGCATGCAGGAGATGTAGAAACGAGCAACGAAGAGAGGACAGATGGTGACCAATGACTGGATGCATGCAGGAGATGTAGAAACGAGCAATGAAGAGAGGACAGATGGTGACCAATGACAGGATGCATGCAGGAGATGTAGAAAAGAGCAATGAAGAGAGGACAGATGGTGACCAATGACAGGATGCATGTAGGAGCTGTAGAAACTAGCAATGAAGAGAGGACAGATGGTGACCAATGACAGGATGCAAGCAGATGTAGAAACAAGCAATGAAGAGAGGACAGATGGTGAGTGATGACAGGATGCATGCAGGAGATGTAGAAACGAGCAATGAAGAGAGGAGAGACTGTGAACGATGACAGGATGCATGCAGGAGATGTAGAAACGAGCAACGAAGAGAGGAGAGACTGTGAACGATGACAGGATGCATGCAGGAGATGTAGAAACAAGCAACGAAGAGAGGAGAGATGGTGATCGATGACAGGATGCATACAGGAGATGTAGAAACGAGCAACGAAGAGAGGAGAGACTGTCAACGATGACAGGATGCATGCAGGAGATGTAGAAACGAGCAATGAAGAGAGGAGAGGATGGTGAGCAATGACAGGATGTATGCAGGAGATGTAGAAACGAGCAATGAAGAGAGGAGAGGATGGTGAGCAATGACAGGATGCATGCAGGAGATGTAGAAACGAGCAGAGAGGAGAGGATGGTGACCAATGACAGGATGCATGCAGGAGATGTAGAAACGAGCAATGAAGAGAGGACAGATGGTGACCAATGACAGGATGCATGCAGGAGATGTAGAAATGAGCAATGAAGAGAGGACAGATGGTGACCAATGACAGGATGCATGCAGGAGATGTAGAAATGAGCAATGAAGAGAGGACAGATGGTGACCAATGACAGGATGCATGCAGGAGATGTAGAAACGAGCAATGAAGAGAGGAGAGGATGGTGAGCAATGACAGGATGCATCCAGGAGATGTAGAAATGAGCAATGAAGAGAGGAGAGGATGGTGAGCAATGACAGGATGCATGCAGGAGATGTAGAAACGAGCAGAGAGGAGAGGATGGTGACCAATGACAGGATGCATGCTGGAGATGTAGAAACGAGCAATGAAGAGAGGACAGATGGTGACCAATGACAGGATGCATGCAGGAGATTTAGAAATGAGCAATGAAGAGAGGACAGATGATGACCAATGACAGGATGCATGCAGGAGATGTAGAAATGAGCAATGAAGAGAGGACAGATGGTGACCAATGAAAGGATGCATGCAGGAGATGTAGAAACGAGCAATGAAGAGAGGACAGATGGTGACCAATGACAGGATGCATGCAGGAGATGTAGAAGCAAGCAATGAAGAGAGGAGAGACTGTGAACGATGACAGGATGCATGCAGGAGATGTAGAAACGAGCAATGAAGAGGGGAGAGGATGGTGAGCAATGACAGGATGCATGCAGGAGATGTAGAAACGAGCAACAAAGAGAGGAGAGACTGTGAACGATGACAGGATGCATGCAGGAGATGTAGAAACAAGCAATGAAGAGAGGAGAGATGGTGATCGATGACAGGATGCATGCAGGAGATGTAGAAACAAGCAATGAAGAGAGGAGAGATGGTGACCAATGACAGGATGCATGCAGGAGATGTAGAAACGAGCAATGAAGAGAGGACAGATGGTGACCAATGACAGGATGCATGCAGGAGATGTAGAAACGAGCAATGAAGAGAGGACAAATGGTGACCAATGACAGGATGCATGCAGGAGATGTAGAAACGAGCAATGAAGAGAGGAGAGATGGTGAACAATGACAGGATGCATGCAGGAGATGTAGAAACAAGCAATGAAGAGAGGACAGATGGTGAGCGATGACAGGATGCATGCAGGAGATGTAGAAACAAGCAATGAAGAGAGGAGAGATGGTGAACAATGACAGGATGCATGCAGGAGATGTAGAAACGAGCAATGAGGAGAGGATGGTGAGCAATGACAGGATGCATGCAGGAGATGTAGAAACGAGCAATGAAGAGAGGAGAGGATGGTGAACGATGCAGGATGCATGCAGGAGATGGAGAAACAAGCAATGAAGAGAGGAGAGATGGTGATCGATGACAGGATGCATGCAGGAGATGTAGAAACGAACAACGAAGAGAGGACAGATGGTGACCAATGAAAGGATGCCTGCAGGAGATGTAGAAACGAGCAATGACGAGAGGAGAGGATGATGAACGATGACAGGATGCATGCAGGAGACATAGAAAAGTACAGTTTTGTACCTACCATAAATGTAGATGTTCGAGTGTATATACTGCTGCAGTCATGACACTTGGGTTATCCTGCCGTCAGGCGGTCCCGCAGTCGGCCGAATCCCAAAGTCTTGGTCCAGCGTTGGTTGTCGTCGCTTCTTCCCCGATGTCAGTGCGACAGGGGGATAAAAGAGGCAGCCGACGCCATTTTCTTCAGTTTTTCTTGCCCCAGATGTCAGGTGCCCCCAACTAGGAAGGCAATACAAATAACTATGCAAAAATACCTTAGTAGATAAACAATAGTACTAGCTGTTAGCAAATACACCATATAGACATGCATCCAATAGATTGATGTACATGGAGTTATAACTAACACCCTGGTATGTAGAGGGGATGGTGGGAGGGTAACCTGGACTGCAGCAGTATATACACTCAAACATCTACATTTATGGTAGGTACAAAATTGTACTATGTTCATCGTGTTATACTGCTGCAGTCATCACACTTGGGTTGAATCCCAAAGCTATGGATGGGTGGCTGGTACTAAACTGGGTTAGGTGAAGCTAGGATGCCCTGCAGAACTGCAGTGGCAAAACCAGCTCTGGTTTTTAAGTATAATGGAAGGTGGTAGTGCTTGGTAAAGGTGTGCACTGAACTCCAAGTAGCTGCCTCCAGAATGTCCTTGGTTGCAACCCCCCTGAGAAAGGCTGCTGAGGTTGCTGTAGCCCTGGTAGAGTGGGACCTAATATTAACAGGCACTGCTTTCCCATAGTGCGAGTAGCAAAAGTGGATACAATGTGCTATCCCATTTGGAGATGGTCTGTTTTGAAATAGCCTTTCCTTGTGGACCTGCAGCACAGGATACGAAGAGTTGGTCAGTTTTTCTGAAGGTCTTTGTCTTATCCAAATAGTAACGTAGCTGTCTGTGAATGTCCAAAGAGTGAAGGAGTCTTTCTCCTTTATTCTGGGGGTTTGGATAAAAGGTGGGTAAATGAATGGTCTGATTCAATGCCACACTGGATACTACCTTTGGCATAAAGGTAGAGTTAGTACGTAAAGAGACTTTGTCCTGATGGAAAATGATGAAAGGTTCCATTGGCATAAGTGCCTGTAGTTCTGAGACCCTGCGTTCTGAGGTGATAGCCAGCAACAGAGCTGTTTTCCATGACAAGTATTGTAGTTCTGCTGAGAAGGCTGGTTCGGAAGGAGGCAGTGTTAATTTTTCTAAAACGAAGTTGAGGTCCCAAGCTGGCGTTGGGGGTTTTCTGGGGGGTCTTGTATTCTTAGCCCCTCTGAGAAACTGCCTTAGTAAAGGGTGTGAGAATATGGGAGGATCCGTATTATATTGAGCTGAAATGGCTGAAGCATGGATCTTAATGGATGAGAAAGAAAGGCCTTTGTGTAGCATCTCATTTAAGTACTGCAGTATTTGAGGAAGGTTTGGTATCCAAGGATTCTGGCCTTTAGCCTGGTTCCATGCACAAAATCTTTTCCATTTGTCTGAGTAAGTTTTTCTGGTGCTGGGCCTCCTGGCCTCCAAAATGACATTCAGGACGTCCTTTGAGAGAAGTGTTGATTGATAATTCAAGGTATTCTCCATGCAGCTAAATTTAAAGTCCTGAGCTGACTGTGAAGGATCTGAAAGTTTTGCTAAGTCAACAGAAGTGGGAGTTGAGGTAAGATCCATGGAGGGCTGTGAGTCAAGGTCCTTAGTAATGGGTACCAGTGCTGACGTGGCCAGTCCGGAGCAATTAGGATAATTTGTGGTCTCTCTGATCCGACTTTCAGTAATACCTTGGTCAGGAGAGGTAGTGGTGGGAAGGCATAGACTGTCAATGCTGTCCAACTGAATGATAGGGCATCCACTTTCCAGGCTAGGGAATGATAAGTCCTTGTGCAAAATTTCTGTAGTTGGCAATTGTTGGGGGAGGCAAATAGATCTATGTCTGGGCGTCCCCACCTTTGAGTTATCATTGAAAATACTTGTGGGTGTAGTCTCCACTCGTAAGGATCTGCCAAATTTCTGCTTAATTCATCTGCCAATATGTTTTCCTTTCCTGGCAGGAATTGTGCTTGCAATTGTACTTAAGTCAATGCTGTGTTCCACAAGGTCATTGCCTGTCTACATAAAGGGTAGGAGTGTGTTCCTCCCTGTTTATGTACTACATAACTGTGGTGTTGTCTGTCCTTATTAGTAGTTGTCCCGGATGCAAGAGGTCCTTGAAGGCTGTCAGTGCATTTTGCACAGCTAGCATCTCCTTTTGGTTGATGTCTAGGTGCATTTGTTTTGCAGACCATTTGCCCTGTATGCACTGTCGTGCCATGTGTGCTCCCCAGGCGTAGTCTGAAGAATCTGTTGTCATAGTTTGGTTTGCTGGAGGTAAGACAAAAGAAAGACCCTTGTTTATTTGACATGCTTGAGCCCACCATAGGAACTCTTTTTGAAGGCAGGGAATGAGAGGTATACTTGATTCGAGGCTGTGCCTGTGTTGAGCCCACACACTTTTCAGGTACCATTGTAATTTCCTCATATGCAGCTTTGCATGTGGAATTAGTTGAATGCAGGATGCCATGAACCCCAATGCCTGCAGGATTTTCCTTGCAGTGAGCTGGGTAAAAGTTGCCATCTTTTTGAAGTATTGAGTCAGTTGTTTTTGTTTGTCTGGTGTGAGATAAGCCATCTGGGCCGTTGTATTTAAGCTGGCACCCAGGAATATTATGTCTTGTGAGGGTATTAGCTTGGATTACTTTTTGTTTACTGTGTACCCTAGGCAACTTAGCAGCTTTGTTACAAATGCCAGATGCTCTAATAGAATGGTGTTGCTATCCGCTTGGATCAGGCTTTCGTCCAGATATGGATAAATTTGTATTCCTTGTTGTCTGCAGTATGCAATTACTGATGCCAGGCATTTCGTAAATACTCTGGGCGCAGTAGATAAGCCAAAGGGCAATGCAGAGAATTGATAATGTGTTGTACCTGCCAAAAATCTGAGGTATCTTCTGCAATCTTGTCTGATAGGGACATGCAGGTATGCCTCTTTGAGGTCCAACGTTACCAGCCAAGACTCCTTGCCCAGCATGGGAAGAAGCTGCTGTAGTGTGAGCATTTTGAATTTGGGTACCTCCAGGTATGCGTTTAGAATTGAGAGGTCTAAAATGGGTCTCCAGGCTTTGTCCTTTCTTGGTACTAGAAATAGTCTTGAGTAAAAACCTTGACCTTGCTCCTTTGTAGGTGGTACCTTCTGAATTGCTTTCATATCCATGAGAGCTGAAATTTGCGTTTGTGCCTCTGCCCATTGGTTTGGAGGCAGATTTGGCATGCCTCTCATCCGTGGTAAAGTGTGAAGATAGAGCCAGTTTTCCTCCCAAAGGTGCTGCCAGGGCAATTTTGCTTGGCAGGCGAAGAGGGAAGTCATTGTGTTTGTTTCCTGAAGGGTTGAGATCTTTCGTCTCCACCTCTGAGTTGTTGTATGCCATTGTCTAAGCCTGAAAGAACCTTGTGGCTGTCTTCTGCCCCTTGGGCGTCTGTACCTACCCCTTTGGGGTCTGTCTGATGCAGGAAAGGACCAGTTTTTTTGATGGCCAGTTTCTGCTGAAACGAGGAGGTTGTACCTGTAAAAAAATCTTTAACTGTCTGCATAGATTTTGCCTTTTCTTCCATTTTCTTTAAAACTTCCTCTGCTTTGACACCAAACAACACATCTTTCTGCAATGGAGCATCCAATAACTTTGCTTTGACATGTTCTGGTAAGGCTTGCTCTCTTAGCCAAGCATGTCTACGTATTACAGATCCTTGTGACAGCTGCTCTACATGAGGCTTCCAATGAATCAAAACCACACTGTAAGGTATGCTTTTCCCGCCTGTTCTGCTGCATGCAGCAAATCCTGCTTCTCTTTGAAATCAGGTTGATCTGTCTGAGGGATCATTTTCTGCTTTAACCGTGTAATCAAGTACTGCTGGTATTTTAGCATGTGGAATTGGCAGTTTAAGGCCCTCATGGCCAAAGTGGCAGACGTATACACTTTCTTCCCACATCTTTCTAATGCTCTGGAATCTCTCTCAGAAGGTAGTGGATTCTTAGCAGTAGAGGCCTTAACCCCTTTGGGACCCTGGGAAATGGTCTCGGGGTCTGCAGTAGGGCTTTTATATAGAAACTTATGAGAATCAGGAACTCGGTAGTATCTGTCTGGTTTAGCTGGTGCAGGAGGTAAGGAATCTGGGCTTAGACTAGATTCGGTGTAAACATCATCCAAAATGTCTAAAACTGGAGGAATTGCAAGGGGTCTCTGCTGTGGAAGAAGAAGAAACTCACTGAGTCTTTTCTTAGAGTCAGAGTAATCTTGGCATTCCCAGTGAAAGTGTTCCCTCATGGTGTGTAAAGTTTCCCCAAAAGAGTAGTCTTCGGGGGGGGGGGGGGGGGGCAGAGGGAATGGACTCTTCAGCATCCGAGTCTTCATAAGGAGGGAAGGAATAATCCTGGTCCTCACAGTTAGCTGAGGAAATGGATGCTTGGTCAGAGGAAGGGTAATCTTCCTCCAGTCTAGGCCTTTTGTCAGGAGGGGGTTATGAACCCCTGATAAGGGTAATTAAATCCTCATCCATCTTAAGCATCTGTTTTTTAGGCATAGGGGCCTGTGGGGGGGGGGGGTTGTGGACCTGGTTTCCTAACTTTTAAGGGGGCTTTAAGTTTAGCATAAGACTTAAGAGAGATAGTTGTCGGTTTGAAGACACCTTCAGAAACCGAAGGCCTGTCCAATATCTCCGGATCACCGTCAGGGTTGGCGTCTGAGGGTTGAGATGGAATCAGCTCCTGAGGCCCAGCTGATTCGGTCTGGGAGGCCGTCAGAATTTCTGAATCAGCGGTAGTCAGGGGCTGCGTAGGCGCCTCGCTGAAAACCGGAGAACCGGCAGCAGGCCTTGCTGAGGCCTCGGTATCTGGTCTTGGCCTTGGTTGCCTGTCCTTATCCTTGCGTTTTTTAGACATTGCTGGCGTCGGTTGCTCCGACAACATGCTATAGTTAAATTTTCTGCCAAAATAATGTCGGGTGAAATTTGCCTGATGCTCGATTGTACATTTGTTGAACCTAGCACAAAACGGACAACCAGAGACTTCGTGGTCTGGGCCTAGGCAAGGAATACAATAAGAATGAAAATCCTTATGAGGTATTTGCATCCCACAAGAAATGCAATTATTAATTTTGTCTGACATCGGTCTGAGGCAAGAAAAGTTTCCCCAATGGGGTACTTAGCTTTAGAGAAGACTTCGGGCTGAAATTCAATTCGAAAATCTCAGGAGCTAGCCGACCGGCACTTGCGAACTGCTTCTGCTTCGGGCACTGCGCAGCAAGAAAGACTGAAGAAAATGGCGTTGGCTGCCTCTTTTATCCCCCTGTCGCACTGACATCAGGGAAGAAGCGGCGACAACCGACGCCGGACCAAGACTTTGGGATTCGGCCGACTGCGGGACCGCCTGACGGCAGGATAACCCAAGTGTGATGACTGCAGCAGTATAACACAATGAACATTAAGCAATGAAGAGAGGAGAAACGGTGAACGATGACAGGATGCATGCAGGAGATGTAGAAACGAGCAATGAAGAGAGGAGAGGATGGTGAACAATGACAGGATGCATGCAGGAGATGCAGAAATGAGCAACGAAGAGAGGACAGATGGTGACCAATGACAGGATGCATGCAGGAGATGTAGAAACAAGCAATGAAGAGAGGACAGATGGTGACCAATGACAGGATGCATGCAGGAGATGTAGAAACGAGCAATGAAGAGAGGAGAGATGGTGAATGATGACAGGATGCATGTTACATGTATATACTTTGACTTAATTTAAAAAATACCAAGCTCACTTTCAGCAGTGAGCAACATGGCTGACATTCTGATGACGATGAGACAAAATGATCAGACATATGTGTTTAATGTTTATGAGAGCAGCGATCATGGGGCAGAACCAAGGACCCTATATGAAAACACAACTCATGAACTTATGCAAACAAGGATGAGCACAGATAAAGGTGACTGGGTCCAACTGTTTTACTTAAATAGAAGTGTGTGTGCGGGGATTCTATCCATGCACTAGGAAAAGAAATACACCATGCATGAGGAATGCACAAGCAGTAGTGCTGCATGAAATTTATTCAATACACTGTTCAGAAACATAAATAAAATGGCTTTATGAAGTCAGAAGAAAGTAAACGGGTGATCAATGAGCAAAGCTCCAACACTGACAAAATCAAAAAACAAAATTCATCAGGCATGTATCCTTCTTCCCTTATTAGCAGTGGGAAAACAGGAATTCTTGCACTTCGAGTCATTAAAACGTCAACAGTAGTATTCAAGGAAAGCGCTAAAAAACCTACTGCAAAAGTTCTGTCAGTAGGGGCTAACCCTTGCAACCACAAACGGATATTTTAAGAGGCCTGCTGTTCCTTTCATGGGTTTATCTTTAATCCACTGCTACCGTTTCTTTAGACATCTTCCCTGGCAGCTGAAATGTATACATTAAGACCTGCTGTCTGAGATTCCATTTGAAGAGAAAGTGCTGTAAAAGTGCAAATTGGCAGAAGAAAGTTAATTGCAACATCAGCAGGAAAAGAAATGGCGATGAAGGAATTAGAACAGATTTTTACTGATATGTTTCTAAGACAGTGGCATGTCCATGTACATCAAGTAGCATTCCAATTAAAACAGCATGTAAGCAAACTGAAGAGGCAATTACACTTATACAACCTAAATTTAAAAATTTACAGTCCGGCTCCAAATGTGGAATCCTGCAATCATGGAAAAGTAACTATTTTGTTACTACAAGGAGCACAAGCAGAATACAATCGGTGGTTAAGCCTCATTCGTTTACTGTTACAACCCTCTTTTAAACAAGAGGTCTGAGCCTCTTCAAAATGGCATACTACACAAATGCAGCTCACTCAGACAACATTCGTTACCATGCAAGCTACAATGGGATCAATCACAACCTAGAACGATGATGTAAAAATGACACTACAAACAAAAATAGGTTTAAATCCTTATGTTAGTCCATTCTTGAAGAGACCTCCGATGCCTCAACAGACTCCGTTTTCTCAGCTTAGAAAGACAGGCTAAGAAGAAAACGAAGTCAAGACTTTGTAAGACATGCGAAAGTAGAAACGTGCAAGAGGGAAGTTGTCAAGCCTGTTGAAGGAAGTTTACCAGAATCAGAGTTACAGTAGGTTCCTGCATAACTAATTCTAGTCTGCTTACCTTTGCTGCTTCTCTCGCTTTGCAATCTCTTTCAACTTGAAAGCAGTTTCAAAACAGCGCCTTCGCTGGTCTCCCCTCTCGGCTGCCTCCATCTTCATCTGCTCTCTCCTATAGCTGCGCTGATATGCAGTGATAAGACGACGAAGGCGGGCTGTAAGAGCAGATGCTGAAGGCCACAATTGGCCAGCCACTTGTGTGGCCTGACCTGCAAAAAAAGTAAATGAGAGGCACATAAGAAAAACGATGCCTGCACTAACAATGGCTGGACTAATACAGGTAATGATGGAAAACACAAAGCACATCACGTCATAAGAATAGTGAGCTACCCAAATAGGTTTGGGCGGCTGATGTCTGAACAGTACTGAATGGTTCAAGAAGTTATAGGTACTTACAATAAGCAGAGATCCTCTTGGGATGCTCAGTCAAAAGACTTCGCCACACAGAACTCTACCGAACTACACAAAGACACGGATTAATTTCAAGGGTACCTTCTCTGGAAAGTTGCCCTCCTAGGTTCATTCATTTAATTACTCTTATCTTCTAAAGAAAGTTTTCCTCCTAGGTTCAATAATTACTCCATGCCCACTTCTCAGCTTTGAATGATGGGTATGAAGAACACGAAGTTAAAACTTCATAATATATGCAAAAGCACAAATGCACAAGAGGGATGCTGTTAAGTCTGCTGAAGGAAGTTTAACAGAACATAATTAGTTATGGTAGTTTCCTGTGCAACTAAACTGCATGATGGTTTATTAATCAGTAGTATCCAACCGAAAAGAAACCAGCACTCGGTGGCAGCAGGATAAAATTTTTATTTATTTAAGGTTGCAAAAGTCAACCTACTAAAATTGCAATTTTAGTAGGTTGACTTTTGCAACCTTAAATAAATAAAAATTTTATCCTGCTGCCACCGAGTGCTGGTTTCTTTTCAGTTGGATATTCATGGTTTGGACCATGCACCAATAGTCCTACGTGCGTGCCTTGATGTTGTTGTGTTATTAATCAGTAGGCCTTCACAGAATGAATACCAGACCACAGCTCGTGAAAAGGCAAGGGACAATGGTCTACAGAGGACATCTTTCAAATGTACTTTGCAGAATACATCAACACTATGATATCATGTAACTGTTTGAAGCAAATGAAAAAGTGGCTACAGCACAGGTGTTACTTACTGACATCCTTCTACAACAAGCATATACATCCATGACACCAACAGCCTTGGAGTGAGGCCTAAAAGGATCAGTAATTAGAGGTAGCAGTGACTGATACAGTTCAATGGATGCTCTGTGGTTTGCTTGTCCTATACATCTTCAGAAAGGGTACTTGTCTCTTGTGTACCAGTTATTAATTTAAGTAACAATTACCTGGCAAGTAGTAAAGGATTTACCCTGCATTATTATGTTTTAGGGTAGGCCAAACAAATGTATTTATTATTTTATTTATTTATTTATTTAAATTTGTTGGCCGGGAGTGTCCGACTGGACGTAGGTCCATTTTCAGCGGAGGCCCGGGGAGAAAAGCTCCACAGTTAAAATAAACAGACAGTATATACATTGGATTACATAGTGAATAACAATTTACATAGCAATTACTTACAACATATTTCCAGATGAAGAACATAGTACATCAGTAGACAACTAGAATCTTTATCTGTGAAGTGCATACCAGACATTAACAAATGTTACAAGAAGAAGCAGTTTGTGCTGTATAATAAGTATTGGCTTATGAGCATCTGAGCTTGCTATAATCAAGGTAGTTAGTGGAGTGGAAAGAAAGGAAGTGGTTGGATGATATTAGAGTGGGAGTTGCAAGGGCATAGCCAGCATGTTTTTAGTTGCGCTTTTAGTAAAGTTTTGAAGTGGGTGCATGATGGTATAGAGGTAATTGTGGGTCAGAGTGAGTTCCATAATTTGGCTATGGCGCAAGAGAATAGTGCTTCACCAGCAGAGTTATTGGCCTTGGTGATCTGCAAGTGATTTTTGCTGCTGGATCTTAGTGGTCTGGTGGTGCGATAGGGTTGGAGTAGATTCTGGAGGGATGGGACATTTAGTGGATGGTTTACTAGTTTGTGGGCGAGTGAGAGTTGATACCACTGAAGGAGGTGAGGGAGTTCAAGCCAGCCCAGTTCAGCAAGTGAGAGACAGTGGTGACTACGGTAGGATGCCCCTGTGGCGAATTTGGCGATTTTGTTGTAGCAGGTCTCTAGCTTGTTTAGATCACATTGCCTTACGTTGGTATATATTGGAGAGGCATAAAGTAGGGTGGAGATAAGGTGGGAATTTGCTATTGAAATCTTTGCTGCTTTGGTGAGAAATTGCTTATTTCTGTATAATGCTCCTAGTTTTTTGTGGACTTTGTTTTATAGTCATGGATATGTGAATGTCAAATTTTAGTTTATTGTCTATTTCCACTCCTAGCAATTTGGTGTGTTCAGTTGGGTATATAGTGGTGTTGTCTTTTGCCGTGATGTTAAAGTGAGAGTAGTTTTGAGTATGTTTGGCGGGTTGGAAGATGAGTAGTTTAGTTTTGTTTGGGTTGAGTATTAATCGGGCATCGGATAACCATGTTTCAACAGAGGAAAAGGCTTCCTGTGTGACTTTTTGCAGTTTTGGTAGGGACTGGGCTGAGCAGATGATGGTCGAGTCATCTGCGTATTGTATGAGTGTGCCATGTTTGGTGGCAGAGGCTAGATTATTGGTGTAAACAGAGAAGAGTAGGGGTCCAAGGATGGATCTTTGGGAACCCCTATGGAGATAGGTAGTTGGGGAGATATGTCATTCTGCCATACAATGGATTGTTGGCGGTCAGACAGGTAACTCTGAAACCAGTTGGTGACCGATTGCGAGAAGGATAGGTTATTGAGGACAGAGATAAGTTGTTTGTGTGGGACCATGTCAAATGCTTTAGATAGGTCTAGGAAAGTAGCAGAGGAGAAGTTTGTTTTTATGCTGAAGAACTGTGTTAGTAAAGGAGAGTAAGGCAGTGGTGGCGCTATGGTTTGGTCAGAAACCATGCTGAATACTGGAAAGGAGGTTGTTAGTAAGGAGGTAGTCTGAGACCTGAGAGTGTATGCATCTCTCTAGTATTTTGGAGAGTGGAGAGAGAATAGCTATGGGGCGGTAACTGTGGAGGGTCCTCCTTTGTGGAGGGGAATTATATGTGATACTTTCCACAGTTTGGGAACGTAACTTTCTGACAGAGATCGGTTAATCAAGATGGATACTGGGTAGGCCAGAGCATCGGCTGCGATTTGTAGGTATTCACTTGGGAGGCTGTCTGCTGCTAATTTGGTGGGTTTAAGTTTAGTTAAGAGTTTTTTTATGTTGGAGGTAGGTACAGGAAAAAAAGAGAAGGCAGTGGGGAGGTTACTAGTTGAAGGTGTGGGTTTGCAGGGGAGGGGGGTTGTGTTGTTTAGCTAGTGATAGTATGGTTTGGGTGAAGTGTGTGTTGAATGAGGAAGCAATATTTTCTGAGGAGTGAGGGATATTAGGAGGGGGGTACTGACTTTACCTGGGTGGAGGATGGAGTTTATGGAGGACCAGAATTGTTTGGGGCTGTGTTGTGAGGAGTCTAGGGCAGACTGGTAATATTGGGATTTGTCCTGTTTTATCAGCTTTTTGACTCTATTGCATAGTTCTAGGAATTTCTGTCTAGCTTAGGGGGTTTTGGTTTTGCGCCAGTGCTCCCAGGCTTTACCCCTGTTTTTCATTTCTGACTTAGTGGTTTTCTGTAGCCATGGGGAGGGTTGTGCTTTGGTTCTGGAGAATCTTATGGGGGCATGGTAATTAAGGATGTTCAGGACGGTAGTATTAAAAAATTCAACTGCATCATCTAGACTGAGGTACTTTAGAGGATGCCAGTTACATTCTTTGAGGGATGAGATGAATGTGAGTGGGTTAAAGTTTAGTTTTTTACGTATTTGACGGTAGATGACAGGTTTAGCTTGGTATAGGTATTTTTTGAGTAGGAATGTTGGGGAGTGATCACTGAGGCTATCTGATAAGCAGATTGTTAAATATGACTGGGGGCTCTTACTGACTAGTATCCAATCCAGGGTAGTGTGCTTGGTGGAGTTTTTATTTATCCTGGTTGGTGACTGGATGAGTTGAGTGAAGCCATGAAGGTGTACATGATGGGTTGGATTGTTGCCAGAACAGGATTGCCAGTCAATATTGAAATCACCTAAGATGATAGTTTCTTGGGGGAGATGGTGGGTAGACCAGCCGAGGAGGTTTTCTAGGGGAGGGATGTTTTGGCCAGGTGGGAAGTAGCATCCAATTATGTTGATGGTTTTGTTTTGGTTAATTTTGAGGTTGGTATATATTATTTCTTCACTGCCTATTTGTGGAGCTGATGATTTTAAGATCTGGATGTTTAGATGTTGTTTAAATATTATAGCTACACCACCTCCTTTTTTGTTTAGCCGGTCTACTCTTAGTATGCCGTAACCTGTAGGGAGTATTTGCTCACTGGTAATGTGAGGTTTTAGCCAGGTTTCTGTCAGGATGACTATATCTGGGGAGTACAAGTCTATGGTGGCATGGAGTTCATGGACTTTGTTGGATACACTTCTAATATTTAGGCATAGTAGAAGGAAGTCACTTGGCTTTCTATTGGCTGTAATATGGGAGAAGTTGTGGTTTCTAGTCTGATTATGAAGACTGGGGTTGGAGATGGTAGGGCCAGGGTTGGGGTGATGTCTCCACTTAGGGCTAGTTTTGATAAGCATGAGATTATTAGTTTTCTCAGTTTTTGAATGTGTTTGATTATAAGGGAAACTTTATGATTGTGCTCTGTGGGTAACAGGTATGGTGGGAGGGTTACTATGTTAAGTTGTAGGGATGCTTTATGATTGAGTAATATAGTTGGTAGAATATGTGGGGGGTGCATAGGGATGGTTCTTGAGCTGGTGGAAGGGGAGCTGAGTATGGGTGAGACATGGGTGGTGGTGTGAGTAGTAGTACAGTGGTAGTGGTTGAGTGGGGGAATGATGGAGCTTTGGTAGGATGTAAGATATGCAGGGAGAGTGCATGCAGTGAGCATAGGAAAGGTATGCTTGTACATGTTAGTTGAGGAGGTGTGATAGTAGTGGGAAAATGGAGGAGGTAGTGTTGGGTTAGTGCTGTGGTTGGCTATTAGAAAGATGAGAGGGGTTTGTGAGTGTAATAAAGGTGGGACCACTGGGGGTGGGAGGGAATAGGGGGCAGGGTGGGGAGCGAAGCGGGTACAGACCCTGTTAGTTGCTGGTTTGAGGGGCTGGAAAACAATCATAAAGCAAAGACAAGTATGTGTTAAGAAACAATCACAACTGACCAAGGACTGCTCTGAAACAAAGTCATTTCTGACTTTCTTAATTTCTCAGGTGGAAAAACAGGATAACCTTGTATCAGTAGGCTACTGTGGTCGTAGTTTAAATTTACAAACACACAGTATTGATCAGTTATGGATACCATTTGCTAACAGAAGGGAATAAGAGAAAGTGGAAGGTGTGTGTGTGTGTGTGTGTGTGTGTGTGTGTGTGTGTGTGTGTGTGTGTGTGTGGACAGATCTTTACCTGACTGTGTACATTTTTCTGGGCTTTCCCTCAACCAGTGAGGTATTTTCCACCTAATACCCTATTAATATCGTTCACCTGCAGGTGCCGCAATCTCCTGCTTAATTTTTAACGGGCAACATCTCCTGGGTCTACTTACTTTAGGGAAGAAAATCCTTAATTAACATCTCAAAGCATGCCTTAACACCTAAGTGTAAAAAGGAGATGGCTTTAGATAGCCAAAGAATGCGTTTAACTACAGGTGAACCAGAACCTTGATGAGGAAAACCACTCTGTTAGCACTGGAGCCTGCAAAAACACCAATCACACCACAGTATGCTCCCATACATGTGACTGCAATATCCCCTTGGACCCAATCATAGCAGCACTTAAAACAGGCACAATATTTCACTCTGAATTTCAGTGTCTGCAATCCTGCTGTGCTGCACAGCAGGTACAAATCTGGCCCTTTTCCTGTGAGTTTCTGTACGACACTCCTGCTCATTGTACACTCGTTCCCCCATACAGAATCATCTTGCCAGGTTTCCAGACTAACAATAAAATCCTTTCAGTCTGCACACATCAAAATAAACTTATCTGCACGAAGGACCTCATTTTTGCTGGACTGCCTGAGGCAAATGCATGATGAGCGTTCTCACTATATTTCTTCCTCTAGTGAGCCAGTCCCACTCTGTTTACAGTTTAACAATCCTTCTGGTTCTCAGACTTCACACCAGTGATGAACATAGGACTGCAGATAGTTCAGAAGGGCCTCACATCAGGACAAACAGCTCACCAACAGCAGTGTAGTACCCATTAACAAGGCCTGAATGACAGGCAACCCCAAGACTGGGCTTCCCTTGGAAAGGAAGGACTCTCACCATGGCAAAATGAAAGAAACCAAAGGAAACTTTCCTACACTGGGGGTGGGGGGGTCAGAATTCCAACTTCCTGTAAGAAATAGGGGTTACGATGGTGAGGAGGTCTACAGGAAAGAAAAGTCCTCAGACTGTTTGAACCATCAGACTGGTTCTAAATCAGATTAGACTAGACCCTTAGAACAAAACCTGAGGAAAAATGCAAGGCAGGAAGGAAGGGGAATATAAACTTAACCAGGGATGATTGGTCACAAGCCTTTCCTGACAATGAACCTCCATCTAAAAACACAGACAAACCAAACCTAGACAATATGAAAGTGGCACTGCTTAGTGACAGAAGCCTAAGAAAGAAAATGCCATTCTAAGAAGCCCTAGATATTTAAGACAGCGGCATTGTTACTGAAACATAGTTCCAAGGCAATGACAGTACGTCTAACCTACCATGGTTCAAAGCTCATTACATCTGCAGATCCTTTAGGGGTACCTCTGTAACTGTTGGTGATATATCTATATACTCTAGTCTTATTAAGCTAGACAACCATAAACTCCTTCATAATCTAGAAAAAAAGAAGTTATGTACTCACCATAGCGTTCCATGTGAGCTGTTCATCTCGCCTTCATTCTTACAGATGGGTTCAGAGCCAATCCTCGGCTCTGAGTCGGCCTACTACAAAGCTGAAGGTCTTCAGATAGCTCGAGGCCAAGTACCTATCCCATGATGCACCTGGAGTTATCTCAGATCTTGTTTGCTGCATATAATAATACCATATCTCATTCTATCACTCTTTAGGAGAAAGCTATAGAAGGAATGAGCAACCAGGAAGAATCTAGTATCTCTGTAGTCGAAAAAACATGGAGGGGGTAAGAATGAAGGTGAGATGAACAACTCACATGGAACGTTATGGTGAGTACATAACTTCTTTATGTGAAGTTGTTCTACTTTGCCGTTCATTCTTACAGATGGGTAGCGTCCCAAGCACCATCTTTCTTGGGTGGACCTAAAGGAGGCCCTGTCAACTTTGTAATGAGTGATAAAGTTTTGAGGTTTTGATCAAGTGTCTGCTGCACAAATGTCTACAGGAAGTCTGGCAGAAAAGGCACAAGATGTGGACACTGCTCTGGTAGAATGAGCCTTAATTTTGTGTTGTAAGGGCATATCAGCAGCTGAATAAACAAATGTGATACAATCAGATAATCATTTAGACTTGTTTTTGCCACTGGCATACCTTTTCTGGAATCTGAAAAGGAAACAAAAAGCTGTTCTGATTTTCTGAACTCTTTTGTTCTATCCAAATAAAATTGGAGTTGTCTATGAACATCAAAAGCTTGTTTAGCATATACTCTAAGTTGTTGGTTTGTTTGGGAAAGAACACTGGCAAATCTATAATCTGGTTCAGATTAGATTCAGTACAAGCTTTGGCCAAGAATGAAGGATTTGTTCATACGGAGACTCTGTCAGCATGGAAAATAAAATAAGGAGGCTTTATGGACAAGGCCTAAAGCTTTGACACTCTACGGGCAGAAGTGATGGTTACTAAAAAGATTGTCCTCCAAGACAAAAATTTCAAATCACAGAAGGAAGCTGGTTCAAAAGGTGGGAGAATAATGCGTGAAAGCATAAAATTTAGATTCCAAGGGGTATAAGGGTTTTTCACAAGTGGTCTGAGATGAAAAGTCCCTTGGAGAAAGGCTTTGGATAGTTTGTGTGACATTATGTTGAATCCTTCAAAGCCAAGGTGAAAATTAGAGATAGCAGCAAGGTGAACCCGAACTGTTGCTGCTGCAGCCCCTTTATTGAAAAGCATAGTCAAGAACTCTAATATGGAGGCAACAGGGGCTTGGGTAGGGATCAATGTTATTTTGAGAGGCCCATACAGGAAAACCTTTTCCATTTGCTAAGATATAGCTTCCTAGTAGAGGATTTATGAGAAGATACCAGAATCTGCTGCATTTCATTAGAGAGGTTATGGAACCTGTCTATGTTAGGAACTGGAGCAGCCAAGCTGTCAATTTCAGGGACTGAAGGGAGGGATGAAGATCCCCTGACGAATGCGTCAGAAGATCTGGAACTGGGTCCAGAATCCAAGGGTCTTCCAACTGATGAAGTCGAACGAAGGGGAACCAAATCTGATGAGGCCAAAGAGGGGCTACTAGTATGATGGTCCTTCCCCAGGGCTTTTGCTTTCTGTAAAACTTTGGTTATCAAGGGAATTGGTGAGAATGCATAGAGGAGACGTGGAGGCCAACTGCTTCTCCTGGAGAGGGAATCAGGGAAAAGTAGCTTCTGCATTTCATGTTCATGTGGTTGGCAAAAAGGGTGTAGCAAGGCTGGCCCCACCTGCGGAAAATTCCCTCCACTATTTCTTTCTTGAGGGACCACTCTTTTGGCAACAAAATTGCTCTGCTCAGTTTGTCTGCTATCATGTTGGATTTCCTCAGGATGTGTGTTGCTAACAGAAAGTGCTGGGTGGATGTAGCCCACTGCTATACTCTTACGGCCTCGCAGTAGCCCACTGCTATACTCTTACGGCCTCGCAACTAAGGGGTAGGACCTGGTTCCTCCTTGTTTGTTCAAGTACCAGATCACTGACATGTTGTCCGTCTGAATCACAATTGTTCCCAGAGGAAGAGAATCCTGGAAGTACTGCAATGCTAAAAGTACCACTCTCATTTCCAGGACATTGATATGCAGATGTGTCTCCAGTTCGGTCCATGTGCCTTGGGCTGTTCTCTGAAAATGCTCCCCCACACCGTATCAGGGAAGCGTGTGTGGTCACTGTGGCCACTGGTGGGGGTAGAAAAAAAGGACGACTTATCGTGACATGGAGAGGGCAAACACCACTGAAGATAGTTTTTGCGTGTGTTTGTGATCATTATGAGATGAGACATTGGAAGCTCTTGGTAAGACCATTGAGTGAAAAACAGCCATTACAGAATCTGCATGTGCATGCGACCCAACGGTATCGTTAATATTGCAGCTGCCATCATGCCTAACAGTTTTAGTACTTCTGATTGCTGGAGCCTTGTCTTTGGATATGATATTGCAAACCTGCTGATGGAGTAGACTCTTTCTGCTGGAAGTCTCAAAGTGGTGGTAGTGGTGGTGTCCAACTCTGCTCCGAAAAAAAAATGATATGTTGCGATGGTGAGAAAGCAGATTTATCTGAATTTAGTGCAATACCCAGTTGACTGCAGACAGAAAAAGTGGTGTCCCTGCCTTGTATAAGCTGATGCATGGTGGTGGCGGTGAGGAGCCAGTCGTTTAGGTACAGAAACACTTGGAATCCTAAACGTTTCAGGTGAGCCGTGACCACTGCCATGCATTTGGTGAACACTCTGGGGAATCTAGTGAGACAAAGGATAGGGCTCAAAACTGGTAATGATTGGCTCCCAGCCAGAAGTGCCGATGATCCCTGGATGGTCTGTCCATTTTTTATATGGTAGTACACATCCTGGAGATTTATCGAGCATATGCAATTTTCTTTCCCTAAGAAGGGAAGTATCAATTGAAGCATGACCGTCCGGAAAGTACAGTTGTGTACACTTACCATAAATGTAGTTGTTTGAGTGTATTCACTGTTGCCGTCATCACATTTAGGTTATCTGCCTGCAGGTAGTCCTCAGCCGGCCTAAATACCAGACTCTTCGGATTTTTGCGTCGGATGCCGTTGCTTCTTCTATGATGTCAGGTCGTCAGGGGTATAAAACATGCAGCCGACTCCATCACATCAGTTTTTTTTGCCCCGGATGTCAGGTGGACCCACAATAGGAAGCAATTATATGGTATGGTACAACCCCATCAAAAAGCAAATACACAAGAAAAAATATATACACCAAACAAGAAGGAAAGGTAGAGCCAAAAGAAGTCAGGGGGCTGGTGGGAGGGTAACCAGGACTGCAACAGTGAATACACTCGAACATCTACATTTATGGTAAATGTACACAACTGTATAATGTTTTTCGTGTGTCACTGTTGCAGTCATCACATTTGAGTTGATTCCCAAAGCTAAGGAAGGGAAGAGGACGTTAAAGGGCATTAGGGCCAGCTATTAAGCCCTGCAAGTCTGCTGTGGCAAATCCAGCTCTGGATTTAGAAAAGATAGGCAGGTGGTATTGTGTGGTGAAGGTTATGTACAGAGCTCCAGGTAGCAGCTTCCAGGATGTCCCTGGTAGGGACTCCTCTGAGAAATGCCGTAAAGGTAGATGCAGCCCTGGTGGAATGTGATCTTATCCCCTGTGGGGTAGGTTTTCATTGGTGCTTGTAGCAGAAATGAATGCAATGGGCTAACCATTTGGAAATGGTTTGATTTGAAATGGCCTTCCCCTCTGCCCCTGCAGCAAAGCCAACTAGCAGCTGTTCAGATCTTCTGAAAGGCTTAGTCCTGTCCAAATAGAACCTAAGTTGTCTGTGCACATCCAGAGAGTGCAGTATTCGTTCCCCTTTGTTTTGTGGATTAGGGGAAAAAGTAGGCAAATGAATGGACTGATTTAGGGTCACACTAGACACCACCTTGGACATAAAAGAAGGATTAGCCCTGAGGGAAACCCTGTCTGCATGGAAGATAATGAAAGGTTCCACTGCCATGAGGGCATGTAATTCAGACACTCTTCTTGCTGAAGTGATGGCTAGAAGGAAGGCTGTTTTCAAAGAGAGGAATTTCAACTCTGCTGTTGCAGCTGGCTCAATTGGGGGAAGAGTGAGCTTTTCCAATACAAAGTTAAGGTCCCAGGCTGGAGTGGGAGCTCTCCTGGGGGGGGGGGTCTTAAAATTTTGGCCCCTCTAAGGAATTGTTTTAGCAGAGGGTGAGAGAAGAGGGGTGGCTCAGTATTATAATGTGCTGAAATGGCAAAGGCATGAATCTTAATTGATGAGAAGGATAGGCCCTTGTGGAGTATTTCTGTTAAGTACTCTAGAATATGAGATAAGCTGGGCACTGTTGTGCCCAACCCCTGAGCCTGGCTCCAGGAATAGTATATTTTCCACTTTTCAGCATAGGATTTTCTAGTACTAGGCCTCCTTGCCTCTAGAATGACATCTAGCACCTGCTTACTGAGGGATGCTAGAGGAGAGCTCAAGGAATTAGTCATGCTGCAAGGTTCAGGGTTTGAAGTTGAGGGTGCAGAATCTGGTCCGCCTGCTGGGACAGCAGGGAAGGGGTCTGAGGCAGGTGCCATGGTTGTAACAGTGTCATACTGCGCAAGAGTGAGTAACAGTGATGGCGTGGCCAGTCTAGTGCAATCAGTATTGTCCTTGGCTTGTCCTGTTTGATCTTTTGTAGAACCTTCGAGAGGAGAGGCAGAGGGGGAAAGGCATAAACTGAGAGGCTTTCCCAGGTAATGGACAGGGCATCCACTTTTCAAGCTTGACTGTGGGGAGTTCTGGTGCAGAATTTGTTCAACTGGTATTTCTGAAGGGAGGCAAACAGGTCTACCTGTGGTGTTCCCCATTTGTTCCTCAAGAGGTTTAATATTTTGGGTTCTAGTTTCCATTCGTGTGGGTTCATGAGATTTCTGCTTAAGTCGTCTGCCAGTGAATTTAGTTTGCCTGGCAGGAATTGTGCTTGTAGGTGTACTTGGTAGCTCAAGGCTGTGTTCCACAGAGCCATAGCTAGTCTGCAGAGAGGGTAGGAGTGGGTTCCCCCATGCTTGTTTATGTATCACATAACTGTGATGTTGTCTGTCTTTACCAATAGGTGTCCTGGAAGAACAGTCTTTAAAGGCTGTCAGAGCATTCTGTACAGCTAACATTTCTTTTTGATTGATATGCAGGTGCATCTGTCTCGGGTTCCATTTGCCCTGAATGCACTGCCCTGCCATGTCAGCCCCCCATGCATAGTCTGATGTGTCTGTTGTTAGGGTTTGGGCGGCAGGGGGGTAGAGTCAAAGAGAATCGCTTGTTGTGGTAGCAGGCCTCTGCCCACCAAAGGAACTCTGTCCTTAGACATGGAATGATAGGAATCATTGTTTCCAGGTCCTGAGAATGTTGACACCATAGACTTTTTAGATACCATTTTAGTTTCCTCATATGCAGTCTTACATATGGAATTAGCAGAATGCAAGAGGCCATGAGCCCCATAGCTTGTTCCTTGTAAATAGCTGGGTTTTTGTGGCCAACAGTTTGAAGTAGGTTGTCAAATAAACTTGTTTCTCCGGAGTGAGGAATGCCATCTGGGAAGTTGTGTTCAAGCTTGCTCCCAGGAATACAATCTGCTGGCAGCGTACAAGGTGGGATTTCTTTTCGTTGATGGTGTACCCCAGTGAGGTTAGAAGTTTCTTTACAAATGCCAGGTGTTGTAATAGCAAGTCCTGGCTTTCTGCCCAAATCAGACAATCGTCCAAGTATGGGTAAATATGAATATTTCTCTGCCTGCAAAATGCAATGGCTGGAGCTAGACACTTTGTGAACACCCTGGGCACAGCAGATAAGCCAAAAGGAACTGCATAGAACTGAAAGTGCATGGAGCCCGCCCGGTACTTGTCTGCAGGAGCCTCTTAGTGGGATGTGCAGGTAAGCCACCAGGAGTTTTCTTTTCTGGGTACCAGAAAAAGTCTTGAATAAAAACCTTGTCCCTTTTGTTCTGCTGGGACAGGCTGAATAGCCCTGATACTGAAGAGAGAGAACCTGCTGTTGGGCCTCCACCATTGATTTGGGGGTAGGTCTGGCAAAGCATTTGGGGATGGTAGTGTGTGGAAGTGGAATCTGCATCCTTGGGAAGCTATGTTCAAAACCCATTTGTCCTGGGTAACGAGTTCCCAGTTTTTTGCATGCAGGGCGAACTTTCCTCCTATGGGTGCAAGTAGTTGAGCAGGGCTTGGAAGGGTTAAGGTTAAGTCCTTGTGCCATTTTTCCATAAGGGGTGGCTTACTACTCCCGTCTTTGGAAGTGGGAGCTCTCCCACTGTTTAGATCTGTGCGTAGCCTGAGACTGAAGTCTTGGTGGTCTGCTGTTCCTGGGTTTGGACTGAGAAGGCCTGGAAGGGTCTGGAAAGGACCAGTTCTTTAAAGGCCAATGCCTACTGAATCTGGGAGGCTGTACTTGTAGGAAATCTTTAACAGTTTGCATAGATTTAGCTTTTTCCTCCATCCTTTTGAGGACTTCTGCTTTGTTGACAAAAAGGCCGTCTTGGTTTAAGAGTGCATCCAGTAATATAGCTTTAACATGACTTGGCAAGTTTCATTCCTTAAGCCAAGCATGCCTTCTAAGTACAGACTCAGTGACAGCAGCCCTGCAAGATGCTTCTAAAGCATCAAAACCACATTGTAATGTATGTTTACCAACTTGTTCTGCAGAACGCATTAAATCTTGCAAGTCTTTGTGTTCAGCACAATCAGGAATCAACAACATTTTCTATTCAAGTAGTCCCATAATATGCTGCTGATACTTAAAATTTTTGAAACTGGCAATTTAAAGCACTAATGGCGAAAGTAGCAGAAGTGTATACCTTCTTACCCCATCTGTCTAAGGCTCTAGAATCTCTATCAGAAGGGGTAGGATTTTTGGCAGCAGTAGCCTTAATGCCTTTTGGTCCTTGGGAAATGGTCTCTGGATCCGCAGTAGGATTCTTGAAGAGAAACTTGTGACAGTCAGGCATTCTGTAGTACCTGTCAGGTTTTCTGGGAGCTGGAGGTAAAGTGTCTAGAGTAAGGCTAGATTCCAAGAAAGCATCATCTACAATGTCCAGAAAAGGAGGGATAGCTAGAGGCCTGTGTTGAGGCAGGAGTAAGAATTCCCTAAGTCTGTTTTTGGACTCAGAATAGTCCTGGCTTTCCCAGCGGAAATACTCCCTAAGGGAATGCAAGGTTTCACCAAGAGAAAAATTGTCTGGAGGGGAAGCAGATGGAATGGAATTTTCTGATTCAGAATCGTCATAAGTAGATAAGGGCAAATCCAGGTAATCAGAAGGAGCAGAGATATCAGATTCCTGATCGGAAGAATCAGAAAGAAAATCTGTTCTAGGTCTCTTAGAGGGGGAAGGCTGGCTTCCACTAATTAAGGTAATAAGGTCTTCAGCCATTCTAAGCATTTGTTTTTGAGGCATATGGGCCTGAGTCTGCAGTTTAGTCATTGATTTTCTAGGTGCAGTGCGAGTTTTTGGTCTGAGGAATTCAGTACTTCTAGATGGAAACGATGCCGTCAGTTTAATATGAAAGTCTGAAGGCCTGAATACACCCTCAGAAGCCGGTGCCTGCACAGTGGCTCCGGACCCATCCAAGGTAGAGACATCAACAGGTTCCATAGTCGAAGAAGCATCTTGCGGCATACCGGACTCCGAATGGGTCTCATCAGAGGCCTGTAAATCTGTAGTAGCAGGTATCAGGGGCTGCGAAAGCACCTCACTGAGTACCGGTGGACTGGAGACTAGCTTAAAGGAAGCGCTGTCAGCAGTTTTGGACCCATGCGGTCTGTCTCTGTCTTTATCCTTATGTTTTTTCAGAAGATTGGCAGTCGGATGGCTTAATGAAGCCATTTCGGAGTATGGAGATCAAGAGCAAAAGTATTTAGCTACAAAAATAGCCTGACAACGAATAGTTCGGGCATTGAACAAGGCACAAAACCGAGAGCGAGGGATGTCTGGTCTGGGCCTAAACAGGTGATACAGTAAGAATGAAAATCTCTATGAGGTATTTGTTAACTTTTTCTGACATCGGTTAGAGCAAGAAAAAAGGATCCCCAATGGGGTATTTCTCTTTTTTGAAGACTTCGGGTCTGAAACTTGAAAACGAAAATGTCAGGAGATGGCCGACCGGCACTTGCGAACTGCTTCTGCTTCGTGCACCGCACAGCAAGAAAGACTGATGTAATGGCGTCGGCTGCATGTTTTATACCCCTGATGATCTGACGTCATGGAAGAAGCGACAGCATCCGACGCAGAAATCTGAAGACTCTGGTATTCAGGCTGGCTGAGGGCTGACAGATAACCCAAATGTGATGACTGCAACAGTGAAACACGAAGAACATCTTCTCTTTCTTGACAGATCTGTTCAGTCTGCTGAGGTCCAAAATAGGTCTCCAGTCCCCTGTCTTTTTTGGAACTAAAAATAATCTTGAGTAAGCTCCGGATCCTATCTGGTCTGCTGGGACTGGTTGGATGATTCTTATTCTTAGCAACGTTTGGACCTCTAATGTTGCCTGTTCCTTGTAACTGGGTGGAACATCCGGGATTTTTGTTGTCAATGGAGGGGGTGTGGCAAAAGGAATTAAATATCCTTTGGAAATAATACTTTGTACCCAGTTATTTTGAACCAGGCATCTGGATACAAAGATAAGCGACCCCCAACTGCCTCCAGAGTAGGACAGTCGAGCCTCCTTTCAGGAGCGCTGGTAGGGCTTCTCAAAGAATGGTTCTCTGTCTCCCTGGTTTTGCAGACCCCCTCTGCCACGAGGGCGGCGTCTTCCATTACTGCCCCCTCCTCTGACCCTGGAGGGGGGTTCACCATGTGTGTCCTGAAAGGCTCCTTGGGCTTTTCGGAACCACATCTTTCCTCTCCTTTGACCCTTGGGGTAGGGTCTGGTAGGGGTGGAAAACCGGACTCCGACGGCAGACAGAGTCTTTCCTTCCAGTTCACACCTGGTCAAAGTTTCCTTAACTTTGGGCCCGAAAACGGACAAGCCATCAAAAGGGGTGTTGACAAAGGATAACTTAAAGGGCTCCGCGAAAGAAGACAAGCGCATCCAGGAGTGTCTCCTAAGAGCAATTCCTGTACCCGCTGCCCTACTCGTTCCATCAGCTGCACATGAAATGAGAATGGACGAGTTCAGTATGGAACTGAGGGTAGCAAGCTAGGAGGCAACTTTGTCTGAAGCTCCTGCAGCTACTGTACCCTGAAGAGTATATCCAAGCTCTTTTAGATCTCTTTGCAGTCTCGTAAAATGAGTGAGATAGTTCAGTGAATGCAGTGCAAAAGTCGAACTGTACATGCGCTTCCCATATCTATCCATGATCCCATGATCCTAAAGTCTCTGTTAGGAGGATGGATAGAGGTAGAAGTTTCCGAAATCTCCTTTTTGGTGGCTGCTGCCACCACCATGGCATCAACTGGCACTCCCTTGGTAAGAAAGGACTTTTCCTGAGGGGTAGAAATAAATTTATTAGGCCTCCTAGGGACATGCTCCATGGTGTCCGGACACTCCCATGCATTTCGTGAGACCAGCTCCATAAGCTCATCGAAGGGTGGAGATACCCAAGAGGTGGAGGGTTGAGACCCGAAAATCTTCAGGAGAACCGACTCGTCTTCAGTAGGGTTGGTGGACTGCCAGTTACCCCTCTGCCTAAGGATTTCTAATATCTCAGCAAATGAGATATCCTCAGAGGGGGACTGTGGGGACAATTCTGATTCATCCAAGTCATTACCAGACGTGAGAGACTCCTGTGGGGAGTCTAAATGCTTCCTTTTACAGATACTCTTCCTGGGAACCTCATCAGTGGGAACTTCTGGTGAAGTCTCAGAAGAGCATGGGCCACCCAATTGTGCTTCCTGAGGCTCTGGGTCTCTACGCTTAGAAAGGATCTGTGAAGCAGAAGTCGACACAGGCCCTTTTGGGGAGGGGGGTAGCCGGACCTGAAGTCGTAGATGTCTTAGGAGACATAAATCTCCTCATGGCTTCGAAGGCACCTCTGCTCCGATGAGAAGGGACAGATCGATCTGAGGAAACCATCTATCCCCCCGGCACTGGGACAGTGGGCTCTGAACCAGAGGTAGGAGCCGAGCTCATCTGAGCCGAAGCCCTGAGAAGCAAAGTCAGAACAGACAAGTCAGTCCGACTGTCCTCCCTGGACTCGACCAGAGTGTGTCGGCTCCTAGACTCCTCCATCGGCACCGAGGATGTCAGAGTAAACGGGACCGATGACACTGGAACAGGCGTTGGCAATGAAGGCTCAACGATCATCAAGTCTGACTCCTCCGGCTCCAAAGGACCGGTATGGCTCAGAGGAGGAAAAGAAGTAGATGGAAATACAGTCCTCGGTTCAGAAACTGTTTGGTCGGAGCCGATAAAAATTTAGCAAACGCAGGTGCCTGTAACAACTTCTGCACCACATGATCCACTTCCAAATCGGAAAGGCTTATCGGGGACCAAGATGAATGGATGAACAGAGGTACTGATTGCAGGAGTGGCGATTTAGGCACTTCGGATACTGGTCCCAGGACTGGGGACCGGCTCCGACAAAACGCTCGGCTCCGAGGGCTGTGGACACGACGTCGATTTTTTTTTTTTTTTTTTTTTACTTCCTTAGAAATAGAAGCCTTGGAAGATTTTGAAGATTTACTAGACCTGTCCTGGCCACTCAAGGCTTCCTGAAATGACGGTTTGACTAATCCTCTATCAATTAGCTTTCTCTTTGTCTCCTGAAGGACCTTAGAAGAGAAGGAATGACAAATGGAGCAACTTTCCTGAAGGTGCAAGGCTCCCAAACAGTATACATAGTTGACGTGGCTATCTGTAACAAACATTTTGGACATTTTTTGAAACCAGACATAGGATGTTTATCCTTATCCTGGTCAGCCATAATGAACAGCACAGTATCAAGTGAAAAACTAATACAATATAATAAAGACACACCCAAAAACTATTTAAATAAGCCCTGACAAAAACTATGGGCAAAATATGTTGTGGCAAAGTGTCACTCTAAACACACACTCACAAACTATTTATCTAAGCACTTCTAAATATCAAAAACTCTGACAAAAACTTAACTTATGAAAGGCACACAAGAATTATATAAACTACACGAAGTATAAAGGCCTTTAGAAAAAAACTAAGGCCAAAAGCTATATCTAAATATGAAAAGGCACACCAAGGAATACACACTATAAAGATTTAAAGGATAAATGCTAAGTAGTAGAAATAACAGTTATTAAAAAAAATTTGTAATAAATTTTTACTGGCCCGAGCTATGCTGAGGAACCTCCGATCTATTACAGTGGCAAACTAGATTTGAGGTAACACCAGATGCATCATGGGATTTGTACTTGGCCTCGAGCTGTCTGAAGACCTCGAGCTTTGTAGTAGGCAGACTCGGAACCGATCCCCATCTGTAAGAATGAACGGCAAGCTAGAAAGTACAGTTTTGTACCTACCATAAATGTAGATGTTCGAAGATCCACATTGCTGCAGTCCTTACACTTGGGTAGTCCGCTGTCCTCGGTCGGCCCGAATATCAAAGTATAAGGCTGACGTCGGTCAAGGCGCATTAGACTGACATCAGGACATCAGGGTACAAATGCGCATGACCGATGTCATATCCTCAGTCTTTTCTTGCCCCAGATGTCAGAAGACCCTAAAAAGAAAGGTCAAAACCAAAAGACAGCAAACACCCAACCAACCACCCTTGCACTAACAATATGTACAATATATACAATATATACAATATTTACAACCCAACCCACACAACCGCCTCTAACTACAGAGGGGAAGGAGGGGTAAATTGGACTGCAGCAATGTGGATCTTGAACATCTACATTTATGGTAGGTACAAAACTGTACTATGTTCTTCATCTCACATTGCTGCAGTCCTTACACTTGGGTAAAATCCCAAAGCAGAGGAAAGGGAGGATGGCAAAACTATAAGGAAGCAGGAGCTGCCAAAATGCCCTGTAAAATAGCAGTGGCAAAACCAGCCCTAGATTTAGAGTAAAGTGGAAGGTGATAATGCTTAGAGAAAGTATGCACTGAACTCCAAGTAGCTGCCTCCAAAATATCCTTAGTTGCCACCCCCCTTAAAAAAGCTATCGAAGTGGCAGTAGCCCTAGTGGAATGAGGCCTAATCCCAGCTGGAAACTCCTTGCCATGATGGGAATAACAGAAATCAATGCAAAACCCAATCCACTTAGAAATAGTTTGTTTTGACACAGGCTTGCCCTGAGAACCCAAAGCAAATGAAACAAATAACTGCTGAGACTGCCTGAACCCTTTAGTTCTGTCCAAATAATATCGCAACTGCTTGTGTACATCTAAAGTATGCAAAATCTTTTCCCCTTTATTTTGGGGATTTGCATAAAAAGTAGGCAAATGAATAGTTTGGTTTAAAGCCACACTAGAAACCACTTTAGGCATAAAGGAAGGATTAGTACGTAAAGATACCCTATCCTTATGGAAAATTAAGAAAGGCTCAACCGCCATAAGGGCCTGCAACTCAGAAACCCTTCTTGCAGAGGTAATAGCCAACAAAAAAGCAGTCTTCCATGATAAAAATTTCAACTCAGTAGTAGCTGCAGGCTCAAAAGGTTGTAGAGTGAGTTTCTCCAACACAAAATTGAGATCCCAAGCAGGAGTAGGAGCTCTTCGTGGAGGTCTTATATTCTTTGCCCCTCTAAGAAATTGCTTGAACAAAGGATGAGAAAACAATGGTGGGTCACAATCATAGTGAGCCGAAATTGCTGCAGCATGAACCTTAATAGAAGAGAAGGACAAACCTTTGTCCAGTAACTCAGTAAGATATTGAAGAGCCACACTTAAATTAGGCTCAGAAACATCAAAATCCTTTGCTGCACTCCAAAA
This sequence comes from Protopterus annectens, assembly GCF_019279795.1. Taxonomy (NCBI): domain Eukaryota; kingdom Metazoa; phylum Chordata; order Ceratodontiformes; family Protopteridae; genus Protopterus; species Protopterus annectens. Next base: position 855,034,332 of record NC_056750.1, read on the forward strand.
TAAAAATCTCTTCCATTTATCTGCGTACACTTTCCTTGTACTAGGCCTTCTAGCTTCCAAAATAACATTCAAAACTTGCTGTGGAAGTGGAGGCCCACTATGGTTCAAAACAGAATATGCCAGGCTGTTAGGTGCAGAGAGTGAAGCTTGACATTGAGCAAATGACTGTCCTCCTGAGACAACAGGTGTGGAATCGAAGGAAAAGGCCATGGAGGCTCCCGTACCAAGCTTCTCAGTAATGGGTACCAATGCTGTCGAGGCCAATCTGGAGCTATCAAAATCATCCTTGGCTTGTCCTATCTGGCCTTTAGTAGTACCTTTGGGAGGAGAGGCAGAGGCGGAAAGGCATACACATGAAGATTGCTCCAACTGAAAGAAAGAGCATCCACTTTCCAAGCTGTGGGATGAAACCTTTTCGTGCAAAACTTTGGCAGCTGGTGGTTTAATGGAGAAGCGAACAGATCTATGTCTGGAGTTCCCCATGACACTGTCAATTTCTGAAATACATGAGGATCCAATTTCCACTCGTGGGGATCCATAATTCGTCTGCTCAACACATCTGCTAAGGAGTTCTGTGCTCGGCAGAAACCTTGCCTGAAGATTTAGCTGTAAACTGAGAGCAGTCTCCCACAAAATCATTGCTTGCCTGCATAGAGGATAAGAATGTGTTCCGCCTTGCTTGTTGATGTACCACATGACAGTTGTGTTGTCTGTTAGAATCAACACCTGCCCTGGAAGAAGTAAATCCTTGAAAGCTATTAATGCAAACTGGACTGCTAACATCTCTTTCAAGTTGATATGTAGATGTTGTAGTCTGGCAGGCCACTTGTCTTGTATCCACTTTCCATTCAGATGAGCTCCCCAAGCTTTGTCTGAGGCATCTGTCGTTAGAATCTGACTCGCCTCTGGCCGGGTCACAGAGAGTCCCTTGTTTAGGTGACATTCCTGAGCCCACCACAACAATTCCTTTTGAATGCAAGGTATTATTTGAATGACAGTGTCCCAATCCTGGCAGTGCTGTGTCCATACATTTTTGAGATACCATTGTAGCTTCCTCATATGCAGTTTGGCATTGGGAAGCACCAGAATACAAGATGCCATGAACCCCAAGGCTTGAAGGACTGTCCTTGCAGTCAGCCTGGACTGATGAGACAACTGATGAAAGTAAAGGGAAAGATTCTTTTGTTTGTCCGGGGTCAAAAGGCCATCTGGGATGCTGTATTCAGTCTCACACCCAGAAAGCACATGTCCTGAGAGGGTACTAGACTGGACTTTATTTCGTTCACAGAATACCCCAGGCATCTTAGCACTGCTATCACATAATCCAAATGATGAAGAAGCTCGTCCCTTCCTTGAGCCAGAATCAGGCAATCGTCCAAATAAGGATAGATCTGTATTCCTTTTAACCTGAGGAAAGCTATCACTGGAGCCAGAACTTTCGTGAACACTCTGGGCGCAGTAGATAAGCCAAAGGGCAATGCAGAGAACTGATAATGAGAAGTCCCAGCTCGAAAACGCAGATACTTCCTGCAACTCAGTCTGATAGGAACATGAAGGTAAGCCTCCTTGAGATCCAAAGTTACCATCCAATGATCTTTGCCCAGCAGAGGTAAAAGCTGTTGTAACGCCAACATTTTGAACTTGGGAATGTCCAGATAAGTGTTGAGGATAGATAAGTCCAAAATTGGTCTCCACGTGTTCCCTTTCTTTGGTACTAGGAACAGGTGAGAATAAAATCCTAGGCCCACTTCTGGCATAGGGACCGGCTGTATGGCCCCTATTTGGAGTAACAGAGAAATTTGCTTGTGAGCCTCTATTCTTTGTTGAGGAGGAATGTCTGGCATGCCTTTGAAAGGAGGCAAGGTATGGAAATAAAACCTGTAACCGTGGTGTATGATATCCAATACCCATCTGTCTTGGGTAATTAAACTCCAATTTTCTTTGAAAAGTGCCAACCTTCCTCCCAAAGGTGCTGCCAGACGAGAAGGCTCTGGCAGCTGAAAAGGTAGGTCATTGGGTCTGTTTA
>NC_056750.1:855041357-855155662 GCF_019279795.1 Protopterus annectens
ACACACACACACACACACACACACACACACACACACACACACACACACACACACACAAGTTTATACAGGCCCTAGTTGACAGCTTGTCTTGTTCACTAAGCACTGCAGTGATGTTTGAACTTGAAATGTGCAGTTTTTATTTATTCCAAGATCTTTGAGCCCTGGAGTCTCTCTCAACATTTCCCCAAGTTTCATCCAGACAATAAAAAAAAATTATAGGAAGTGTCAGCAAACTGACACACATTAGGTATTTTTTACGGTGGTGGTGGTGGTGGTGGGGCACTGTACTCCCACATCTCCATTACTTAAATATTGCTATTCCATTATTAAACAAGACCAGAGAAAGAAAAAGCACCGCTAATGAGCAAAGAGAAATGATGACAACAGTGAACTTCAATGTGAAACTCTGATCACAAGTACAACCAGTCTGTCAGGGTTACATGGTATAAATGTTTTTACTGTAGCAGACATTCTAACAAAACATCAGGTGGAGGTGTTATGACAGGGATTAAAGATTATGAGGTTTACCTAACTGTAGATTGTGTAACTGTGACAATAAACACAAGTCTGGAACATACAATTGTTAGAGTGTATAACCACCAAAAGTCGAGTGCTGATGACTTACACATACATTTCTGGCATGAAACAGGACGGAAGAACAGTAGCAGCTGTGGACTTAAATTTAGCAGAAACAGACTGGAATAATAATTGAGTCAACATTAGTAAGGAAATTACTTACAATGCATGTTCAGAAACATTTGCTTTACATTGTAAAAAAAGCTTACCAGGAAACAGAATACACTAGGTTCATAGGTGTATATTAGGTCAACAACCACTAGGGCCCTTATAAGTCAACCCATGCAACACAAATGTGACCCAAAAATTTGATTTATATAGGTAGTGCTTTATTACCTTGTTTGCATTTCTAAAGAAATGACTACCGTTTCATATTTTACCACTGTTTGGGTGCAGAGACCATGGGGTTATAAAGGTTAACTTGTAGCCTGATAATACTTCCTAACTGAAATCTAAACCAATGCACAGAAGAGCAACAACAGATTATATGGAAACAAAACAGCTGCTTAAGTAACACTAATTGGAGTGATGCGTTCAGTAGAAAAACTGCATAAGGAATGAAGAAAGGTCGTAAAGAGAAATTGTTTGAATGAGAAAAAAATGTTTCAACATCAGGATCTAGGCACACAGCTTCAAGAGGATACATTTCATGAGAACAAGTTACCAGAGAAAAAACATAACAAACGGAAAACAGACTGAACTATGAAAACGGAAATAAACGAGTTGGACACACAAATCATACACAGTGTGAGACCAGATCAAAAAAATGTGAAGAAAATTTATACAAAGATATTGAGCATAATAGGAAACCATTTTATAGACACAATACGTGGTAGGAGTAAAGACAAACTGAAACTGTGTGCTGATCTAAAATGTATTCTCAAACAACGGATTATAGATGTGTATTTACAAACTCTAAATGCAAAAAGTACAGTTTTGTACCTACCATAAATGTAGATGTCCGAACTGGATAGCATCTGCAGTCATAACAAGTGGGTTGTCCTGTCGTCAGGCAGCCCTGCAGTCGGCCGGATTCCAAAGTCCGGGTCCGGCTTCGGCTGATGTCGCACTCCACCCGACATCATCTCTGTTGGTCTTCGGGTATAAAAGCATCAGCCGACGCCATTTTCCTCAGTGTTTCTTGCCCCAGATGCCAGTAGCCCTCTTGCAGGCTAAAATTTGGATAGATGCCAATGTTTCCAAATAGATAGAGGTAAACACAAAAAATAAGCATATATGTACATATATACAAACAAATACACCATAAAAGACTCCCCCCAACAGCTAGCTATTAGGAGGGTAAACACCTAGGAGTACCACAGAGGGAAGGCGGAGGGTAATCCTGACTGCAGATGCTATCCAGTTCGGACATCTACATTTATGGTAGGTACAAAACTGTACTATGTCCTTCATGGATGCATCTGCAGTCATAACAAGTGGGTAGAATACCATAGCCAACTAGGGAGGAGGATAAAAGTAGATTATGGTGTGTTTAGGATCCCTTGCAGTACAGCAGTGGCAAATCCTGCTCGGGATCTGGAATATAGAGGCAAATTATAATGCTTGGCAAATGTATGCACGGAGGTCCAAGTAGCCGCCTCAATAATGTCTTTGGTTGCCACTCCTCGTAAGAAGGCTGTGGTAGTGGCTGTTGCCCGTGTAGAATGAGGTCTTATGTTCTGTGGAATTGGTTTTCCATGGAAGGAGTAACAGTATCGTATGCAATTTCCTATCCATTTGGAGATTGTCTGTTTGGAATAGCTTTTCCTTCCCTTCCTGTTGCATAGGCTACAAAAGTTGGTCAGTCTTTCTGCTATTTTTTGTTCTGTCCAAGTAGTAGCGTAGCTGTCTATGTACATCCAAGGTATGCAGTATTCTTTCCCTCTGTTTTGTGGGTTGGGAAAGAAGGTAGGTAGGTGGATTGCCTGGTTTAAAGATACTCTGGATACCACCTTGGGCATAAATGTAGGATTAGTCCTCATGGACACTCTATCTTGGTGGAAGATTAGGAAGGGTTGTACTGCCATTAAGGCCTGTAGTTCTGAAACCCTCCTTGCTGAAGTAATTGCCAGTAGGAAAGCAGTTTTCCATGACAGGTGTTGTAGGTCTGCTGTTGCTGCTGGTTCAAAGGGTGATAGTGTCAACTTTTCTAGCACAAAGTTTAAATCCCAAGCTGGTAATGGTGGTTTCCTTGGAGGTTTTACATTCTTGATTCCTCTGAGGAACTGCCTGAGCAAAGGGTGCGAAAAGGTGGATCAAAGCTGTATTCTGCTGAAATAGCTGATGCATGTATCTTGATGGAGGAGTAGGACAGGCCTGAATGAAGAAGCTTGCCAGATACTCCAGGATGTTAGGCATATCTATGTTTGACACATCTTTTCCTCTTTCCGTACTCCAAATGACAAACCTTTTCCATTTTCCCGCATAGTTCCTTCTTGTTGAAGGTCTGCGTGCTTCAAGAATAATGTCTTTAACTCTTTGGGAAAGTTCTGGATTAGCTGCTGCTATGTGATGTTCCATGCAGTCAGTTGCAGCATTTTTAGGTTTGGATGTATGATGCTGTAGTTGTTCTGAGTTAACATCAAAGGCATCAGGGTATTGGCCACATATTGTTCGAGACATGCTCTTCAGTAGTGGGTACCAGTGTTGTCTTGGCCAGTTTGGAGCTATCAGGATTATCCTTGGACGTTCTTCCTTGATTTTTAGTAGTACCTTGTGTATCAAAGGAAGAGGTGGGAATGCATATGCTGTTAGGCCTTTCCAGTTGAAGGAGAGTGAGTCCACTTTCCATGCTAGTGGGTGGAATGTCCTTGTGCAGAATTTTTGAGCTGGTGATTGAGAGGTGATGCGAATAGGTCTATCTGTGGCATTCCCCATTTCTTTGAGATGGTCTTGAAGATGTCCGGTGCAGCTTCCATTCGTGGGCATCCGTGGTTCTGCTTAATATGTCTGCTAGAGTATTGTCTTTCCCGGTACAAATATTGCCTGTAACTGAATGTTGTAGCTGAGTGCCAGGGTCCACAGCTCCAAGGTCATTCTGCATAGGGGTATGAATGAGTGCCTCCCTGTTTGTTGATGTACCACATGACTGTGGTGTTGTCTGTCCTTATCATCAACTGGCCCTCTTTGAGGAATGGTTTGAACTTTTGGATTGCCAGTTTTACTGCCAGCATTTCTTTTAGATTGATGTGTAGGTGAAGTTGATCCTGTGTCCACAATCCTTGCACGCATTTGTCCAGCATGTGGGCCCCCATCCTAGGTCTGAAGCGTCTGTTGTGATGGTCTGGCTTGGTTGACATCTGCGAAAGGGTAGGCCTGGGTTTGACTGGCATGCCTGAGCCCACCATAGGAACTCCTGTTTTAAGCATGGAATTAGTGGGATTTCTGTTTCTAGACTGTGTCTGTGTTGGGACCATAAATTCTTTAGGTACCACTGTAGTTTCCTCATATGTAGTCTGGCAAATGGGACCAAGATTATGCATGATGCCATGAAGCCCAAGGCCTGCAGAACTTTTCTTGCTGTTAACTTGTTCAGTTTTGTTAGTGCCAAGAAGTAAAGAGGAAGTTCTTTTTGTTTTTCTGTGGTCAGGAATGCCATTTGTTGTACTGTGTCCAATTCCGCGCCCAAGAATGTCCTTGTTTGGGATGGTATCAGCCTTGACTTTTGTAAATTGACTGTGTATCCCAGTCCTTGTAGCAAGTAAATGACCCTTTGTAAATCTGTTGTCAGCTTGCTTTTGTTGTCCCCTTGTAGTAGGCAGTCGTCCAGGTATGGGTAAATTTGAATTCCCTGTAGTCTGCAATGGGCGATTACTGATGCCAGGCATTTTGTGAATACTCTGGGCGCAGTAGATAAGCCAAAGGGCAATGCTGAGAATTGATAGTGCTCTGATCCTGCAAGAAATCTGAGGTATCTTCTGCAGATTGGTCGAATGGGGACGTGCAGGTATGCCTCCTTGAGATCTAGAGTTACCAGCCAAGACTCCTTGCCCAGCATGGGAAGAAGTTGCTGTAGGGTCAGCATTTTGAATTTTGGGACAATGATGTATGTATTTAAGGTGGACAGGTCGAGAATTGGTCTCCAACTTTTTCCTTTCTTGGAACTAGGAATAGTCTGGAATAGAACCCCTTTCCTTGTTCTGCTGTTGGCACTCTTTCCACAGCTCTCATGTTTGCTAACTCCATTATCTGGCGAGAGCCTCTGTTTTTGATTTGGAGGTAGATTTGGCATTCCTCTTTTGACTGGTAAAGTGTGGAAGTGAAACCGGTAACCTTGATCTATGGTTTGTAAAATCCACTTGTCTTTTGTTATGTAGTGCCAGTTCTTTGAAAATAAGGTTAACTTTCCGCCTAGAGGAGCTGCTATTTGTTCCCTGGTAGGCGGAGTTAGGATTAAGTCACTGTGGTTGTGCTGATGTAGTGGCAGTGGCTGTGTCTGTGCCTCTGTTGTTACCTTGCCACTGTCGCCCTCTGTAGGCCCCTCCTCTGGATTGGTTTCTGCCTCTGGTACGTCTATTCCTGCCCCTTTGAAATTTTGTGGAGTCAGGAAAGGACCAATTTTTGGCAGGCCAGTTCCTGCTAAACCTTGGGGGTTGAACCTGCAAGAAATCTTTGACAGTTTGAACAGATTTTGCCTTTTCTTCCATTTTCTTCATAACCTGCTGGGCAGGTGCACCAAACAAACTTGTCTTGTCCATAGGAGCATCTAGCAACTTAGCTTTAACATGAAAGCTTAAAGCTTGTTCCTTTAGCCATGCATGCCTTCTTATCACTGTGCCTGTCATGGCTGATCTAAATGAAGCCTCCAGTGCATCATAGCCACATTTTAAGGAATGGTTGCTAACTTGTTGTATGTTATTTACCATCTCTAATACATATTTCTTATCAAGAGATTCATCAGTGGATAGTTTTTTAGTTAACTGATCAAGCATAAACTCTTGGTATTGTATCATGTGAAACTGACAGTTTAAAGCTCTAGCTGAGAGAGTAGCTGAAGTGTAGACCTTTTTACCCCATCTGTCTAATGACCTTGCTTCCCTTTCTGAAGGAATAGGGTTTTAGCTGTGGTCGGCTACTGCCTTGGGACCCTGGGATATAGTTTCTGGGTCTGCAAGAGGGCCTTGTAAAGGTGGTGATGAGCATCTGGCACCCTGTAAAATCTGTCTGGTTTGGCAGGGGCTGGGGTAAAGAATCTGGAGCGAGCAAACATCATTGAAAGCATCATCCACCACAGAGAGAACAGCAGGTACAGCCAAGGGCCAGTGCTGCGCGAGGTGCAGGAAGGTCCTAAGTCTTTTCTGGAGTCTGAAAAATCCTGTTGCTGCCATTGGAACTGTTCTCGCATGGCATGCAAGGTTTCCCCAAAGGAGAATTCTTCTGGTGGGGAAGCAGCTGGAATGGATTCTTCAGCATCAGAATCTTCAAAATTGGAGAAGGGAGCCTCTGGCTGGTCAGTTATGTCTGATTCATCAGCAGAATCATCAGAAGACACTGGCTCAGGGGCTCTGCCCTAGGTCTCTTCTCTGGGGGCTGAGAGGCCCTGTCTGGGTGAGATTGAGATCCTCTAATTAAAGAAATTAAATCTTCTGCCAAAGAAAGCATTTGAGAACTAGAAGAGGGCCTGGATGTGGGGGGTTTAACAGGCACTGATTTAGTAGTCTTGGCTGCTTTAGCCCTGGCGAAGGCCTTAATGGACATGGCTGCTGGAGGCCTAGCAGCACCACGTGCTGGGGTAGAGACATCCAAGGGGATGGTGTCTGATAAGTCAACCACCGTAGTGGGTACAATTTCTGAGGTCGATTCAAGAGTAGTAGCAGGGGCCTCAGTTGTAAGAATAGGTTCAGCTGTACTTTGATCAGTTTTCTCGGTTTCGGCCGAAACCGAGACACTCGCGGTTTGCTTTACCGTGGTTTCGGCCGAAACCGCGGACCGCGAGTGTCGGTCTTTATCTTTGCGTTTTTTTGGTAGATTGGGTAGTCGGAGGATCCGATGGCATAATGTACGCAAAATCAGTACCGAAAAACTGTTCTGCAAACTCCGACCGACGCCTAAGCGTTCGTCGGTTGAAAGAGGCACAGGCCGAACAGGCTGCTACGTCGTGGGCTGGGCCTAAACAAGGCAGACAGTAAGAGTGGAAATCTTTATGAGGTATTTGTTTCCCACAGGTTAAACAATTGTTAACTTTTTCTGACATCGGCTGAGGCAAGAAAGATTCCCCAACGGGGTACTTAGCTTTAGAAGTCTTCGAAGTAGTATTCGGTAGAAGTAATCTCTGGATCCGACCGACCGGCACTTGCGAACAGCTTCTGCTTCGGGCGCCGCGTGGCAAGAAAGACTGAGGAAAATGGCGTCGGCTGATGCTTTTATACCCGAAGACCAACAGAGATGACGTCGGGTGGAGTGCGACATCAGCCGAAGCCGGACCCGGACTTTGGAATCCGGCCGACTGCAGGGCTGCCTGACGACAGGACAACCCACTTGTTATGACTGCAGATGCATCCATGAAGGACATCAGTTTGGTTCCAGAAAGAGGGTGATGATATTCAGGTAACCTCAGATACTGAAATTAGACTTGTATTAAAAAAGACTGGATCCAAATAACGCATACGGGGAGAGGGAATTAGTAACAATGACCAGAGAATGCTCTGGCATGAACTTACAGTACCATTATACCTGTTATTTACAATGCTGTATAAATATGGGATTGATTTCTCAAGACTGGAGACATGCACTTGTTAAACCACCATCACACCTGATGCCCCACAGCAGCAACTAAACTAAAAAACTGCTCCAAAGCAGATTATAATCTCTTAGGGGGGGTGGTATAAATAGCTTCACTGGACCTCCCCCCTCAGACAGGACTGACAGCTATGCACAGTTTTTCACCAATGCTTTATACAAACATCTGTATAACTGCATTGACTCGGCTGTACCTGACAGGACCAAAACAAACTCCACAAGGAAGAGCAAACCTGCCTAGTGGACAACCGGCATTAACAGGCTTTACAATAAGAGGAAGAAATTGCTAAAAGTAAGAGGGAGCGAGCTCTAAACTTGGAACACTCCCTCCTCAGCTTAAACAAGCAAGTAAGACGTCTTGTGAAGTCTTCCAAACCAAACTACAAATCCAAATTAGCTTCCTCAAATAATGACAACCATAAGGCATTTTTAGTTACATCCATAACCAAAAAGGAAAGGCCCAGATTTGCCAAACCGGTAGTTAATGATACAACATATACTGATCCTGTGGACATTGCTAACCTGTTGGCAGACAGGTTCCGTGAAAACTTCACTCCCCTGTCCCTGCCACACGTACCCCATGATGGCATCCCTACCATCTGTCCCCTACCTTGTATCTCTAAAGAGCAGATCATGAACACCCACCCTCTCTAAGGCCAAAATCTCATCATCTATGGGACCTGAAAACATCCCAAGCTGCATCCTACATGGGCTCCAACAAGAAATAGCAACACCACTGAGTACTCTCTTCAATCATAGTCTAAGCACAGGCTTCGCCCCAACTGAATGGAAAATGGTCACAGTTATTCCCTGTCACAAAGGTGGTGCCTCCAATGACCCCAGGAACTACAGACCTATTAGCCTGACTAGCCTCATCTGCAAGGCCATGGAGTGAATCACCATGGACCTCATCAACAAAGATACAGGTAATCTTCCAAACACTTGACCTTACTCATTTTGGATTTGTTAAAGGGAGATCATTGCCTGTTAAACCTGGTGGACTTCTCTGATTGCATCAACAAGGCCCTGGACAAGAGAATATGTGCAACCAGCTGATACTATCCCCCACTCAGGCATCATTGACAAAGTCACTCAGCTAAGTATCAACCCTTATATCATTAGATGGGTCACTAACTAACTGGCTCACTGACAGAATACATATAGTCAAAATATAGGGGACTCCACCTCCAAAAGCAGACCGATAACCAGTGGTGCTCCACAGGGATCAGTCCTTGGACCTCTACTGTTGGAATCTATTTCTCCGAAGTACAAGCAAAAACTAAAGGTCTGTGGCTGACAAAGTTTGCTGATGACTGCCAAGTGGGAGCGGTCATAAAATCTCCAAATGATGTCAATGTCCTACAACAGGGTCTTACACAAACAAATCATTGGTGCCAAAGTCATGGCCTTAAACACAATGCAAAAAAATGTATTCTAATTCTTTTCAGTAATAGTGATTTTCCTGCTATCTATCACATCAATAACAGCATCTTAAGTGTGGATTTGGTGGTGAGAGACCTGGGCACACAGGTTGACAGCAACCTTACCTTTGATCACCATGTCTCCACAGTGGTAAGAAGGACATTCTATACTGCTCATCTCATAAGTAAGGGCACTGCCTCCACAAAAAAAAAAAAAAAAGCTATAACCTCCCTGGTACTCTTCCTTCATCAGGCCAATAATTGAGTACAACGCCCCTTTTGGTATGTACATTTCCAAGCACCTGCAGCAATTCGAGAGATCACAAAGGTTCCTCACAAGGAAAATTCAAGGTCTTCAGCATCTGTCCTCTGTGTGTCATCTGAAATCACTGTCACTTTATTCTGTTTCATACAGACTACTCAGACGTGATCTCTGCCTTGCATATAAGGCAATCTTTGACACTGCTTTATCGGAAATGCTGCATATCCGTAAGTGAAATGGTACACCGGCTACTCACTCTAATGGCTCTAACCTGGTATGTGACATTAATAGAACCTGCTGGAGGAACAGATTTGTCTCCCAGAGGACACCACACCTTTGGAACAGACTCCAACTTCATTTACCCTCTTCAAACTCAGTTTGGATTGGATGGGTAACCGTAAATTCACCCTGGGGGTTCCACCTGGGTCCCTCTTGGACACAGGTATTAGATGCTGATCATGGAAACAAGGGCAGAACTTGGCTAGGCTTGTACATTAGCCTAGTAACTTCCTATGATCCTATGAAACCTGTCTTTAAGGGAAAGGGGAGTAGGACAAACCCAGTGTCATACAGACTCCTAAGTTTACTTTCATGCTGTGGAAAGATAAAGTTATTTCGATAAATTATTGTCAGAAGTGGAAAGGTTGGGACTTGAAACCATGCATACGTTAAACACAGACCTATTACCACCTGTAAAGTACAGTTGTGTTCACTTACCATAAAAGTAGATGTCAGAGTGTATTCACTGTTGCAGTCATTACATTTGGGTTATCTGCTTGCAGGTAGCCCTCAGTCTGCCTGATTAACAAAGTCTTGGGGCTTGCATCAGTTGCTGTCCCTTCTTCCATGACGTCATGTCGTCAGGGGTATAAAACATGCAGCTGACCACATTACATCAGTTTTTCTTGCCCCATATGTCAGGTGCCCCCCTAACAGGAAGCAATTAAATATAAAAGTACAATGATATACCTCCAACAAAAAAACAAATACACCAAAAAGGCTTTTAAGCATAGTAAAGGAAAGTAGAGGTATAGCCAAAAGAAGTTAGGGGGCTTGAGGGAGGGTAACCAGGACTGCAACAGTGAATACACTCGAACATCTACATTTATGTTAAGTGTACACAACTGTACTATGTTCTTCGCGTTTCCCTGTTGCAGTCATTACATTTGGGTAGATTCCCAAAGCTATGGTTGGGAGGAGGAATCTAGATAGCTTTAGGGCCAGCTATAAGGCATGGCAAGATTGCAGTGGCACAGGCAGCTATGGATTTAGAGAAAATTGGTAAATGATAATGCTTGGTGAAAATATGTACAGAACCCCAGGTAGCAGCTTCTAGGATGCCCCTGGTAGGGATGCCTCTGAGAAAGGCTGCAGAGGTAGATGCAGCCCTGGTGGAGTGAGGTCTGATCCCCTGGGGGATAGGTTTTCCATGGTGCTTATAGCAGAAATGAATGCAATGGCCTATCCATTGAGAAATGGTTTGCTATAAAATAGCCTTCCCTTCTGCCCCTGCAGCAAATGCCACCAGCAGTTGTTCAGATTTTCTTTTGAGGTTTAGTCCTGTCCAAATAGAATCTAAGTTGTCTGTGCACATCTAAGGAATGCAATCTCCGTTCCCCTTTGTTTTGTGGATTGGGAAAGAAGGTTGGCAAATGAATGGACTGATTAAGAGCCATATTGGATACCACACCTTGGGCATGAAGGATGGATTGGTTCTGAAGGACACCCTGTCCGCATGAAAGATGATGAAAGGCTCCAGATACCCTTTTCGCTGAAGTGATTGCTAAAACAAAAGCTGTTTTCCAAGAAAGAAATTTTAAGCCTGCAGTAGCAGCTGGCTTGAAAGGAGGTACAGTGAATTTCTCCAAAACAAAGTTAAGGTCCCAGGCTGTGGTTGAAGCTCTCCTGGGTGGTCTCAAATTTTTGGCCCCTCTGAGGAACTGCTTGAGCAGTGGATGAGAGAAGAGGGGAGGCTCTGTGTTATAATGAGCGGAAATGGCTGAGGCATGGATTTTAATGGAGGAAAAAGACAGGCCCTTGTGCAGCACCTCAGTTAAGTATTGTAAAATCTGAGGTAAATTGGGCGCTGTTGTGCTCATCCCTTGAGATTGGTTCCAAGCACAGAATCTTTTTCATTTTTCAGAATAAGATTTTCTAGTCCTAGGCCTCCTTGCCTCTAAAATGATATCCATCACAGGTTTACTGAGGGATGGTAAAGGAGAAATTATGTAATTAGTCAGGCTGCAAAGTTCAGTGTTAGAAGCTGAGGGTGCAGAATCTGGTTCTCCTGCTGAGACAACAGGGAAGGAGTCTGAGGCAGGTGCCATGGGGATAACCGTGACACACTGCGCAGGAGGGGGAACCAGTTTTGGCGTGGTCAGTCTGGAGCAATCAAAATCATTCTTGGTTTGTCCTGTTTGATTTTTAGTAGTACTTTGGAGAGCAGAGGCAGAGGGGGAAGGCATAGACTGATAGGTTTTTCCATCTGAAGGACAGAGCATCCACTTTCCAGGCTTGTGTTTGGGGAGTCCTTGTGAAAAATTTGTCCAAATGTTAGTTCTGGGGAGAGGCAAACAGGTCTATATCGGGGCTTCCCCATTTGCTTGTCAACATGTTGAAAATCCTTGGTTCCAGTTTCCACTCGTGTGGGTCCATGAGGTTTCTGCTTAGTTAGTCTGCCAGTGTATTTAATTTTCCTGGCAGGAATTGAGCTTATAGGTGCACTTGGTAGCTCAAGGCTGTGTTCCACAATGCCATGGTTAGTCTGCAGAGGGGGTAAGAATGTGTACCCCCCTACTTGTTTATGTACCACGTAACAGTGGTGTTGTCCGTCTTTACCATTAGTTGTCCTGGAAGAATGTGGCCCTTGAAGGCTGTCAGAGCATTCTGTACAGCTAACATTTCTTTTTGATTGATATGCAGGTGCATTTGACTTTGGTTTCATTTGCTCTGAATGCACTTCTCTGCCAGGTGAGCCCCCCATGCATAGTCTGATGCATCTGTTGTTAGGGTTTGGGCGGCAGGGGGTGGTGTGAAAGGTAGTCCCTTGTTCTGCTGGCAGGCCTCTGCCCACCGAAGGAATTCTAGGCGTAGGCAAGGTATGATAGGAATCATTGCTTCTACATCCTGAGAATGTTGACACCATAGGCTTTTTAAATACCACTGTAGTTTCCTCATATGCAGTCTTGCATATGGAATTAGAAGAATGCAGGAGGCCATGAACCCCAAGGCTTGCAGTATTTGTCTTGCAGATAGCAGGGTTTTTTTGGCCACTTGTTTGAAGTAGGTTGTCAAATGAATTTGTTTCTCTGGCATGAGATAAGCCATCTGGGAAGTTGTATTTAAGCTTTCTCCCAGGAATATAATTTGTTGACAGGGTACCAGGTGTGGTTTGTTTTCGTTTATGGTGTACCCCAGACAAGTTAGAACCCTTTGTACAAAGGCCAGATGATTCAAAACTATGTCCTGGCTTTCTGCCTGAATTAGACAACTGTCCAGGTATGAGTATATTTGAATATTTCTTTGCCTGCAAAATGCAATGACTGGAGCTAGGCACTTTGTGAATTACCCTGGGTGCAGCAGATAAGCCAAAGGACAGTGCAGAGAACTGATGATGCGTGTAGCCCACTTTGAAGCATAGGTATCTTCTGCAAGACTCCTTGATTTGGATGTGCAGGTATGCTTCTTTTAAATCTAGTGTTGCCAACCAGGCATCTTTGCCTAGCATAGGAAGTAATTGGTGAAGAGTCAGCATCTTGAATTTTGGAATCTCCAAAAAGGTGTTTAGAGTAGACAGGTCCAGGATAGGACGCCATGAATTGTCTTTTCTGGGTACCAGGAAACGTCTTGAGTAAAAACCTTGTCCCGTTTCCTCTTCTGGTACCAGCTGAATAGCCCCCATGCTTAAGAGAGAAAGTACTTGCTTTTGGGCCTCTTTGGGGGTAGGAACAGCCACCCGCTTGGAGCTGGCAACATGTGGAAGAGAAATCTGTATCCCTGGGACACTATGTTTAAAACCCATTTGTCCTGGGTAATGAGTTCCCAGTTCTTAGCATGAAGAGCAATCTTTCCCCCCAAAGGGGCAGTCAGAAGATAAGCGCTTGGAAATTTTAAAAGGAAGTCATTGAGACTGTTTACCATAGAGGGAAGTCTTATTATTCCCAGACTTGGAAGTGGAGGCCCCCCACTGCTTACTCCTGTGTGTCCCCTGGGACTGAAACATGGGGTTTTTGCTGTGTCTGGCTTGGGAAGACCTGGAAGGGGCTGGAAAGGACCAATTCTTAGAGAGCCAGTGCCTACTAAATCTAGGAGGCTGAACTTGTAAGAAATTTTTAACAGTTTTTATAGATTTAGCTTTATCTTCCATCTTTTTAAGAACGTCCTCAGCCTTTATTGCCAAACAGGCGGTCCTGATTTAAGGGAGCATCCAACAATTTAGCTTTAACATGATCAGGCAAAGATTGCTCCTTAAGCCACGCATGCCTTCTGAGCACAGACCCAGTAACAGCAGCCCTGCATGAGGCCTCTAATGAATCAAAACCACATTGTACGTGTTTTTGAATGTTTTCCAACTTGTTCAGCAGAATGCATTAAATCCTGTAATTCTTTATTTTCCAAACAGTCAGGAATCAACATCATTTTCGGTTTAAGCAATTCATTAACATGTTGCTGATACTTTAACATATGAAACTGGCAGTTTAAAGCCCTAATGGCCAAGGTTGCAGAAGAGTAAACCTTCTTATCCCATCTATCCAGCACCCTGGAGTCTCTATCAGAAGGGGTAGGATTTTTAGCAGAAGCCTTAATGCCCTTGGGCCCCTGTGAAATAGTCTCTGGATCCGCAACAAGATTTTTAAAAAGGAACTCGTGGGCTCAGAGACCCTGTAGTATCTGTCAGGTTTTCTGGGAACAGGAGGCAAGGAATCAGGAGCCAAACTAGATTCTGAAAAAGCATCAACAATGTCTAGTACAGGAGGAATAGCTAAAGGCCTATGCTGAGGTAGGAAAAGGAAATCCTTAAGCCTCTTTTTTGAGTCAGAAAAATCCTGGCTTTCCCAGTGGAAATGCTCCCTCAGAGTATGTAAGGTTTCCCCAAAGGAAAAATCCTCAGGAGGGGAAGCAGAGAGAATGGAATCCTCTCCATCAGAATCTTCATAAGTAGATAAGGGCAAATCCAGATCATCAGAGGAATCAGAAAAAAATCAGAATCCTGATCAGAAGAATCAAACAACTTCAGTCCTAGGCCTCTTAGAAGGGGGGACTGGCTACCCCTGATTACAGTTATTAGATCTTCAGCCATTCTTATCACTTGTTTTTTAGGCATAGAGGCCTGAGCATGTGGCCTGGGCATCGTTTTTTTAGGCATGGTACGAGATTTAGGCCTAAAAGAAGGAGGAGGTGTCTGTTTAATATGCACGTAGGCCTGAATACAACCTCAGAAGCTGGTGCCTGCACAGCGGTTCCGGACTCATCCAAGGTAGAGACAGCGGGTTCCATAGTTGAAGCATCTCGCAGCATACTGGACTCCGAATGGGTCTCAGTAGAGGCCTGCGAATCAGAAGTAGCGGGTATCAGGGGCTGCAAAAGCGCCTCACTTAATACTGGTGAACTGGCGACTGGCTTAGGAGAAGCGTTGTCATCAGTTTTGGACCTCGGCGGCCTGTCTCTGTCTTTATCTTTGCGTTTTTTTCGGAATCCCGGTATTTGGAAGACTAACCAACATTTCTCTATAATTAAACCGAGAACCTAAATATCTAGAGGCGAAAATACACCGACGATGCATAGTGCGCTGACTAAATAAAGCACAAAACTGACAGCAAGATACGTTGTGGTCAGGGCCTAAGTAAGGAATACAGTACGAATGAAAATCTTTATGAGGTATTTGCTTTCCTCAAGTAATGCAATTATTAACTTTTACTGACATGGGTAAGGAGCAAGAAAAAGTTTCCCCAACAGGGTACTTAGCTTTAGTTGAAGACTTTGGTTCCGAAACTCGAAAACGAAAATTTCAGGAGTCGGCTGACCGGCACTTACGAACTGCTTCTGTTTCTGTCACCGCGCGGCAAGAAAGACTGATGTAATGGCATCGGCTGCATGTTTTATACCCCCTGACGACCTGATGTCATGGAAGAAGGGACAGCAACCAAAGTAGGACCCAAGACTTTGTTAATCAGGCCAACTGAGGGCTACCTGCAAGCAGATAACCCAAATGTAATGACTGCAACAGTGAAACACGAAGAACATCATGATGTTCTATAACAATATAACAGCAGCAATGAATGGAAACTTGTGCTGTGATGCAACTTACACAGATTTAACTACAGCATTTCACAGGGTCACACACAAAATACTGATCAATAAATTACAACTAGGTACTGATGCAGGGGTGGCAGAAGCTACTGAAGCATGTAGGGGCAGAAAGCAAAAAGGGCAATTACTGGTCTAAAAGGGCAGTTTTTTAGCTGCCTGCTACCATAACATAAGCATATCCATGACACAGGCTGTATACAGTGTAAACATGAGTTATATTTGGAATGAACGCACAGAGATTTCAAAGAAATGTACACATGAAGTATATGTTTCACCGACATGGTATATGACTCAGTAGGTATACACTACATGCAGCAGTGCTGTAACACACTTACTGTTGCCACACAGAGTATACATTGAACGCACAGAGATTTCATAGAGATGTACACATGAAGCGCATGTTTCACCAACATGGTATGTGATTCAGTAGACATGCACTATGTGCAGCAGTGCTGTAACACTTACTGTTGCCATGTAGAGTACACATCACAGAAGAGTAACAGGAAGCTGTTAAACACTGCATTTACACTTTTTAACAGTCTAAATAAAATGTTTAACAGCTTTACTCTGCTCATGGTGACCTCTGATGGCTGTTAATGTTGCAGTGTGTGACAAGAGCTTAATAATAGCAAGAGGTACTTAAAAAAAGCTTGTTAAGAACCTTTCCAATGTCAGAAGGGTGCATAACAAGCATGCTTTTTCCCAAAATTCAGAGCATAATCAGAGTGATCCATACACTGCAAGTCATTACCTTTCAAAACTAAGACACAAAATGCATCACAGAATATCTAGAGCTTGGTAGCATCCAACTCAGGTTGTAGAAGTACAGCTGGAAAGAGTTACTGAGAGCTTCTGTCCTGGACTTGCCTTTTGTACAAGTGGCCCTGCTCACAGGTGTGCACAGCAGGTTAATATAGCTTGTGTTTGGGGGGTGGTGGACTCGCCTTTTGTATAACCGGTCCTGCTCACAGGGGTGCACAGTAGGGTAATATAACTTGTGTTTGTGGATGGTGGACTTGCCTTTTGTACAACTGGTCCTGCTCACAGGGGTGCACATTAGGTTAATATAGCTTGTGTTTGTGGGTGGGTGGGGGTGGGGGGGGAGCTGGGAACAGTGAGATTATTATTTCCTAAATTCTCCTCACAATCAGACCTCAGAGGTAAACGGAGAAGGTCACTATAATTTTTGCTTGAGATTGAGGAAACTGTGGTCATTACTTCTCAAACTTTTCGCACAATTAAACGTCAGAAGTATACACAGAAAGTCACTGTAGCTTTTGTGGCTTTGTGACAGTGAGGCCTTTATTTCTTTAACTTTCAAACAATCATACTTCACAGGTACACACACCACTACAGAGGCATTGTGCTCTCTA
Source organism: Protopterus annectens (assembly GCF_019279795.1). Classification (NCBI taxonomy): domain Eukaryota; kingdom Metazoa; phylum Chordata; order Ceratodontiformes; family Protopteridae; genus Protopterus; species Protopterus annectens. Next base: position 855,058,037 of record NC_056750.1, read on the forward strand.
ACAGCAACAGGCTGGAATACGACTGTGGTCATTACTTCTCCAGCTTTTCTCACAATTAAACATCAGAAGTATGCACAGAAAGTCACTGTAGCTTCTGTGGCTTTGTGACAGTGAGGCTTGATTTCTTTAACTTTCACACAATCATACTTTGCAGGCACATACGTCACTATAGAGGCAGTGTGCTAATAGCAACAGGCTGGAATACATGACTGGTTATTACTTCTCCAGCTTTTCTCACAATTAAACGTCAGAAGCATGCACAGAAAGTCACTGTAGCTTTTGTGGCTTTGTGACAGTGAGGCCTTTATTTCTTTAACTTTCACACAATCATACTTCACAGGTACACACATCACTATAGAGCAGCAGGCTGGAATACATGACTGTGGTCGTTACTTCTCTTTTCTTACAGTCACGTATTGTAAGTGTATACAGGTGGTCGTGTTTGGGATGGAGAAGTAAGGGTGCATATTGTGAACCAATGCGTCACTACATTTTGGTTGTCAGATGGATACATACACAGTAGCTGTCTCTTAGGGGTGGTGGCAAGCTGTATATATGACAGCAGCAACTTGAAGCACATAACTGAGGCCATTTATCCATTCACTTTCATCCAAATCTAACACTAGAGGGATAAACAGAAGGTGGCTATCTTTTTCTTCTTTTGACAGGGAAACAAACTATTTGAAGATATGGTTCATGTATTTTTGCAAGCATTTATCTTCTCAGTTTACTGGAAACCACTTTTTTATCAATTTTTATCATTTAAGCTTAGGCACAACTTACTTCTTCCTTAAAAGAGAAAAATAACACTGTATTTCTTTAGTCAGTCATTACTTTTGTCCAGGCCATAACTGGAACAAAAGGCTGGGAGAAAAGTCTCAAAGTGTACCTCAGAGCATCTAAAATCCCATGGCTTCTCAGGGTCAAGCAGCTACTTGACTGTCCACTTAATTCTACCACTTCCTCCACTATTATTACACTGCAGTCTTGGCCATTAAGGGAGGGGTGAAATTATGCAGGAAGAAACTGAAGAGTTAGAATGAATTTTTTTCTTTAGCACAATTTTTACTCAGGCCATCTTTATCATAAAAGGTTTGGAAAAAAAGCTCTACAATGCAACTCACAGGATCTAGAACCCAATGGCTTCTAGGGGTGGGGTGGGGCAGACCTCTGGGTTAGTTTATGTCCTCCTCATTTATTACAAGGTAGTCATGGGCAGTTAGGAAAAATCAGAGGTGTACAATAAGGTATGAGAAAACAAGAAAAAAGGTCATCTAAATGATGAGGGAAGTAGTGGGCACACTGCCCATGACATCCTTTTCCAAGAGTTTCATTTCACCAAAGGCTAGAGTCAAAATATTCAGTGCTGCCAGGGACTGTCCCATTTAAATACATCACACAGTGTATTGACAAAGTTTGTTACTCTCCATAAAACATTTTATAATACTATAGCACGTGGATAAGAAAAAAACATGCAATATGTTTTTTTTTTTCAGAATGCAGGTATACAACAATCCCTTGGATTGTACCTTCATTTACTAGTACACATCACATCCCTGGTTGCATAGTAGGCGTAAAACATGACCTTGCAGACACTCCAAGCTCTTTAAAGTACAGTTTTGTACCTATCATAAATGTAGATGTTCGAGTGTTCACCCTGCTGCAGTCATCACACTTGGGTTATCCTGTCGTCAGGCGGTCCCGCAGTCGGACGGAATTCCAAAGTCTTGGTCCGGCGTCGGTTGCTGTCGCTTCTTCCCTGACGTCAGTGCACCAGGGGTATATATACTGCATCCAATGCCATTTTCTTCAGTTTTTCTTTCCCCAGATGTCAGGTGTCCCCAAAAAGGTGGTCAGTAATTAGTACCAAATTAAGCAATTTTTGCACAAACACAAAATCCCTCCAGCTATAAGCAAATACATCAGGAAGGTATTGTAGAGATTTAGCCAGTTAGAGCAGAGGGGATGGAGGGAGGGTAACCTGGACTGCAGCAGGGTGAACACTCGAACATCTACATTTATGGTAGGTATAAAACTGTACCTATGTTCATCGTGTTACCCTGTTGCAGTCATCACACTTGGGTAGAATCCCAAAGCTAAGGATGGGTGGAGGAGTCATAGACGGTTAGAGGAGGCTAGAAGGCCCTGCAGAACTGCAGTGGCGAAGCCAGCTCTAGTCTTAGAGTAAAGTGGTAAGTGATAGTGTTTGGTAAAGGTGTGTACTGAACTCCAAGTTGCAGCTTCCAAAATCTCCTTGGTTGGAACCCCCCTGAGGAAGGCTGTAGATGTAGCTGTTGCCCTGGTAGAGTGGGGCCTAATGGTAGCAGGAACTGGTTTTCCATGATGGGTATAGCAAAAACGAATGCAATGTCCTATCCATTTGGAAATGGTTTGTTTTGATATAGCCTTCCCTTGTGAAGCTGTAGCATAGGATACAAAGAGCTGGTCAGATTTTCTGAAAACCTTAGTTTTATCCAAGTAGTAACAAAGTTGCCTGTGAATGTCCAAGGAATACAGGAGTCTTTCTCCTTTGTTCTGTGGATTTGGGAAGAAGGTGGGTAAGTGGATAGTTTGATTTAAAGCCACACTGGAAACCACCTTAGGCATCAAGGAAGGATTAGTTCGTACAGAAACTCTGTCCTGATGGAAAATGAGGAAAGGTTCCACTGCCATTAGTGCCTGCAGCTCTGAGACTCTTCTAGCGGAAGTTATTGCTAGCAGCAGGGCAGTCTTCCATGATATAAACTGTAGATCTGCAGAGAAAGCTGGTTCAAAGGGAGGTAGCGTAAGTTTTTCCAGAACAAAATTGAGGTCCCATGTTGGAGTAGGTGCTCTCCTGGGAGGCCTAATGTTTTTTGCCCCTCTGAGGAACTGCCTTAGAAGTGGATGTGAAAATAAGGGTGGATCCGTGTTGTAGTGGGCTGAAATAGCTGATGCATGGATTTTAATGGAAGAAAAAGAAAGTCCTTTGTGCAACATCTCAGTTAAATACTGTAGAATCTGAGGCATGTGAGGCTGAAGTGTGTTTTGGCCTTTAGCTTGGTTCCAGGCGCAAAACCTTTTCCATTTGTCCGAGTAGGCCTTCCTGGTGCTGGGCCTCCTAGCTTCCAGAATAACATCCATAACTGCTTGGGAAAGAGGAGCTGGCTGGATGCTTAGGTGATTTGCCATGCAGCCAGATTTAAGGTTTTGAGCTGGCTGTGAAGAATCTGATTGTTTTGCTGTGTGAGCAAATGGGCAATTTGTGGTAAAATCCAAGGTGGGCCCTGGGATGGATTCCTCAATAGTGGGTACCAGTGCTGGCGTGGCAAGTCTGGGGCTATGAGTATCAGTCATGGTCTCTCCTTTTTGACTTTCAGAAGCACCTTTGTGAGGACAGGCAATGGAGGGAAGGCATATACTGTCAGGTTTTTCCAACTGAGAGTGCGTCCACTTTCTAAGCCTGATGGTGAAGTGTCCTTGTACAAAATTTTGTCAACTGATAGTTTTGAGGACTGGCAAACAGGTCTATGTCTGGAAGGCCCCAGAGCCCACAGCCAGAGCTGTGTTCCACAAGGTCATTGCTTGCCTGCATAGAGGGTAGGAGTGTGTACCCCCTTGTTTATGTACCACATCATTACTGTGGTGTTGTCCGTCCTTATTTTAAGTTGTCCTGGATGTAATAGATTCTTGAAGGCTGTCAGAGCATTCTGTACAGCTAGCATCTCTTTTTGATTGATGTGCAGATTCCTTTGATCTGCTGTCCATACGCCTTGAATGCACTGTCCTGCCATGTGTGCACCCCAGGCGTAGTCCGATGCATCTGTTGTCATAGTTTGCCTGGCTGGGGGCAAGGTGAAAGGCTGACCCTTGTTGAGGTGACATGCCTGTGACCACCATAGAAACTCCTGTTGTAGGCAGGGAATAAGAGGTATCATTGTGTCCAAGCTGTGGCTGTGTTGAGACCATACGCTTTTTAGGTACCATTGTAATTTCCTCATATGCAGCTTTGTAAATGGTATTAGTAGTATGCAAGATGCCATGAAGCCCAAGGCCTGCAGAATTTTTCTTGCAGGTAGTTGGGTCTTTGTTGCCATTGTTTTGAAATATTGAGTCAGTTGTAGTTGTTTGTCTGGCATCAGATAAGCCTTCTGGGCCATTGTATTCAAACTGGCACCCAGGAATGTCATATTTTGTGAGGGTACTAGTTTTGATTTCTTTTCGTTTACTGTGTACCCCAGGCAACTTAGAAGATGTTTTACAAAAGCCAGATGTTGTAAGAGAATGTCCTTGCTTTCTGCTTGGATGAGGCAGTCATCCAAGTATGGGTATATTTGAATTCCTCTTTGTCTGCAATATGCAATTACTGGTGCCAGGCATTTTGTGAAAACTCTGGGCGCAGTAGATAAGCCAAAGGGTAGTGCAGAGAATTGGTAATGGGTTGAACCTGCAATGAAACGGAGGTATCTTCTGCAACTTTGTCTGATAGGGACATGCAGGTATGCCTCCTTGAGGTCCAACGTTACTAGCCATGCTTTCTTGCCCAACATGGGAAGAAGCTGCTGTAGTGTTAGCATCTTGAATTTGGGTACTTGTAAGCAAGTGTTTAGAACTGAAAGGTCCAAAATTGGTCTCCAGGCATTGTCCTTTCTGGGTACTAGAAAGAGTCTTGAGTAAAATCCTTGGCCTTGCTCTCGAGTAGATACCAGTTGAATGGCTCTCATGTCCATGAGAGCTGTAATTTGTTTTTGTGCCTCTGCCCTTTGATTTTGTGGCAGGTTTGGCACTCCTCTTTTCATTGGCAAGGTGTGAAAATGGAATCTGTATCTTCATGAAATTATGTCTAGGACCCATTTGTCCTTTGTGACAATGTGCCAGTTGTCTGAAAAAAGTGCGAGTTTTCCTCCCAAGGGGGCTGCCAAGAGAGTGTTTCTTGGCCAGATGAGGTGCAAGTCATTGAGTTTGCCTTCTGGTAGATTGGGACCTGTCTTCTCCCTTCTGTGTTGCAGTGCCCCATTGTCAAGGTTTGTATTGGGCTTGTGGTTGCCCTCCGCCTCTTGGAAGTCTGTATTTACCCCTCTGTGGTCTGTCAGTAGCTGGAAAGGACCACTTGTTTGCTGGCCAATTTCTGCTGAAGCGAGGGGGCTGTACCTGTAGAAAATCTTTGACTGCCTGCATAGATTTTGCCTTATCCTCCATTTTCTTTAAGACTTGTTCTGCTTTAACTCCAAAAAGAACATCCTTCTGTAAGGGAACATCTAGAAGCTTTGCTTTAACATGATCAGGCAGAGTTTGTTCCTTTAACCAAGCATGCCTCCGTATAACAGACCCAGTGACAGCTGCTCTGCAGGAAGCCTCCAAAGAATCAAAACCACATTGTAAAGTAGGTTTGCCCACCTGTTCAGTTGCATGCAACAGATCCTGCGTTTCTTTCAATTCAGACTGTTGAGGGAGTGTGCTCATTTTTTGTTTTAACTGAGACATTAGAAATTGCTAATATTTTAGCATGAGAAATTGGCAATTTAGTGCCCTCATAGCTAGAGTGGCTGAGGTGTAAACCTTTTTCCCCCACCTGTTTAGTGCTCTGGAGTCCCTTTCAGAGGGTACAGGATTTTTTGCCATGGAAGCCTTAGCCCCTTTGGGACCCTGGGAGATAGTCTCTGGATCAGCAACAGGGCTTTTATAAAGGAATTTGTGGGAATCAGAAACTCTATAGTATCTGTCAGGTTTGGCCGGAGCAGGAGGTAGAGAATCTGGGTTCAAACTGGATTCTAAGTAAACATCATCCACAATGTCTAAAACTGGGGGGATGGCAAGTGGTCTGTGCTGGGGGAGTAAAAGAAACTCTCTGAGCCTTTTCTTTGAATCAGAGTAGTCCTGACCTTCCCAGTGAAAATGTTCCCGCATAGTGTGTAACGTTTCCCCAAAGGAGTAGTCTTCAGGAGGTGAAGCTGAGGGAATAGAATCCTCAGCATCAGACTCTTCATAAGGGGAGAGGGAGTAATCTTGGTCCTCAGAGGAGCCTGAGGAAATAGACACTTGATCAGAGGAGGCATAATCTTCCTCTTGTCTAGGCCTTTTGTCAGGTGGGGGTTGGGAACCCCTGATTAAAGGGATCAAATCTTCAGTCATTTTGAGCATTTGTTTCTTAGGCATGGGGTCTTGAACTGGAGACTGAAGTGCAGTCTTTTTAGGTTTAATGGGAGTCTTAAGCTTAGGATACGTTTTTATGGTGAGCGTCGTCGGTCTGAAAACGCCTTCAGAAACCAAAGGTGTTTCTGCAGCACCGATATCTCTTTCTGCAGTGTCGTCGGTAGGGGTTAAACAAAATGGCTGCGTCGGCCTAGCACTCTCCACCAAAGGATCCGAAGCGGTCTCGGGTTCCAGAACATGCGATAGTCAGGGGCTGCATCGGAGCCTCACTGAAGACCGGTGAACCGGAAACCGGTCCAGACGAGGCCTCGGAGTCTGGCTTGGGTCTAGGCTGCCTGTCCTTATCCATGCGTTTTTTGTACACGCCAGTAGTCGGTTGCTCCGATGACATTGTGTAGTTAAATTTTCTACTGAAGAAGTGTCGTGCGAAATCAAAGTGTCTTTTTATAGTACGCTCACTAAACCTAGCACAAAAACGACAACCAGTGACGTCGTGGTCTGGGCCTAGGCAAGGTATGCAGTAAGAATGAAAATCCTTATGAGGTATTTGCTTCCCACAAGAAATACAATTGTTAACTTTTTCTGACATCGGTCTGAGGCAAGAAAAGTTTCCCCAATGGGGTACTTAGCTTTATTGAAGACTTCGGATCTCAAATTCGACTTCAAAAATCTCAGGTGTCTGCCGACCGGCACTTGCGAACTGCTTCTGCTTCGGGCACCGCACGGCAAGAAAGACTGAAGAAAATGTCGTCGGATGCAACATATATACCCCTGGCGCACTGACGTCAGGGAAGAAGCGACAGCAACCGACACCGGATCAAGACTTTGGAATTCCGGCCGACTGCGGGACTGCCTGACGACAGGATAACCCAAGTGTGATGACTGCAGCAGGGTAACACGATGAACATCTTAAGTTTAGCTACTAGTTTTGTCCCTGGTGAGTGGCACACTGTAGTGGAGAAGTCCCTTCATACTGGTGGACTTACAAAAGACCTAGGTAGTTGAAAGTCCTATCAGCCTTACAAGCCTCATCTGCAAAACCATGTAACTAACCTCATAAACAGCAGTTTGGCTTTACGAAGAGTAGATCCTGTCTATTTAACCTGGTAAACTTCTTCAAAAGAGTAATTGAGGCTGTAGATAGTGACTATGCAGTGTATGTGGTCACAGAGCCTGTACATAGTAACCATGCAGTGCACGTGGTCACAGAGGCTGTAGAAAGTGACCATGCAGTGCACAGGTCACAGAAGCTGTAGATAGTGACCGTGCAGTGCACGGGGTCACAAAGGCTGTAGAGATGGTAGCCATGGAATGCACATGGTGTATCTTGACCTGGCAAAGTTCTTCAACAACATTCCCCATACTGGTATCATACAAAATACAACTGCTTTAAAAGTCAACCTACATGTGGTGTAATGGACAGTAAACCGGTTGAAAGGCAGAACCCACACAATGCCGGCTGCAGCTGCTTCATCAGTAAGTATGAAAGTGACCGGTGGTGTCACTCTTGGGTTTGTGCTGGGAACTCTTTTTTTTGGGATTTACTTCTCAGATCTCTGGAGAGCCAAGACCTCTGGTTTAACAGATGAGGTTAAGTCTCCCTATGACACCCAAACTCTCCTGAATGACCTCTCCTTACTAAATTCTTGTTATACTAAAAACGAGCTCAAATTAAATGCCAAAAAGTGATATTTTCACTTTTGGTAGACAAGCCCTCCCCTCATCATACTCTACAGTCAACACACCAGTACAAAAATTAATTTTGTCAGGGGACCTAGAAACTTGGGACGAAGACTCCCTATCTTTTGACCAACATTGTAACATTAGCCCACTTAATTGCCAAGGGAATATCAGCATGGTCTAAAGAGGCAATCATTCCCTTACAATCACCATTGATTAAGGCAATTATCAAGTACAACCCCCTTTTTTTGCATGCATCTCAAACAATTAGAAAGACCCCCCAAAGGCTTCTACCCAATAAAATAATTATTCAGTGTCTTACATACTTTGAATGGAGATCTCTCTTGCTTACTGCACCATTATAGATCCAGTTTTCCTGGACCTCCTCTTTCTCCACCAGTATTAGAACCAATGTCCTAAATCTCCGCCAAGAGATAACTACAGCACAGTGGGAGAGGCATGTTTATAAGGCAGCATCAACCATACCGAATTCCTCAGTAAATACTGGTTTTGAGGTCAAACTATTGGGGTGCCACGAATTTCCACATGGTCCCTTTAATTTCCGAGTTTCCCGTGTTTGTTTTTTGCTTTATTTTGAATGAATGTGTTCCTGACGTCATCGCGTGCAGGGCGTGCGCAATGATGACAGATTCTCAAGGGCAGACATGCTGTCAGAAGAATAATTACCGAGCGAATAACTTGCAATCCGCTTGTATCTTTTTTTCAGCCAGGTAAGGTAAAAAAAAGTGTAGGATTATAGCTCGGCTTGAGATACTTGCGTGTGCAAGTTAAGCTTGCACTTTTTAAGTTAGCCATGAATTCAGATTTCGTTTTCAAGCTGTTCTGTGTTAAAGCTGCATGCAGGCAATCCACAAAAAACTTTGGATTATTTTAAGCTTGTGGCTCGAGATACTTAGCATTGCAGAGGAGATACTTTTACTTAATGAAGGAGAGTGTAGTGTGTTACAGCAGCAATTCTGTTAAACTTACGGCATATCGATTTTCTGTTGGACTTTGAATTTGAACAACGGCATTGTAGCTCAACTCGAGATACTTGTGCATTTACTGTTACGGCAGCAGCCTGATTTGCAGAGATACATTTACTTAAGCAACTCGAGATACTTGTGCATTTACTGTTACGGCAGCAGCCTGATTTGCAGAGATACTTGTGCATTTACTGTTACGGCAGCCTGATTTTCTGTTAAGCTGTACTAATCAGACTTTGAATAAGGGCATTGCGGAGAACAGATTCTTTTACTTAATGAAGTAGAGTGGCTCAGTAAAGAAAGGTGAATAACTTATTTTGATTGAATGGTGATGATTGGCAGCAGGTAAAAAGTCTTCAGATATTTCATACCTGCAGGGGGCTACGGATACTAAATGCATGTGGTTGGAGGAGGCATGATGAAACAGACAGTCTGGAACTTAATGTCTGCAAACTGCATTTGTAATTTATTGGTGGGGCTGTTTAATTGCATTATATACAGCTACAGCCCTAGTACTACTGTTTGAGGTTATGAATAAATTGCTTAAGTGCCACTTTGCTGGTCCCACTTCTATCGCAATTGCGCCTATTACAGCTGAATCAAAAGCCAGTAATGTTGATTACTTATTAATGCTGGGCTCTAACGTTGGTGTTTATGCATGGCTTTTGTTGCTCTGCCAGCTGCTTCTGTGTTGGTTTTCTAGCAGATTGTAGGGAAATTAAATATTTTAGATACTTTTTGTTGTTTTTTTCCCTCTCTTTCTGCAGCTTAGAACTGGCAAAGTTTTTTTCTTACTTCCATTTAATACCCATACCTGATAGCATCCAAACACTTTTCAGACTGGCTTCCTTAGACAGTTGACTTGCCAATTAATATTAGGAAGTATGAGAAACAGAAAGATATAAATAAAATGATACTACTGTAGCTAAATCTAAAATAACCTGCAGTAGAAATGTTCATTTTTTTAACTTGTTGTTCATACTTTGCCATTTATATACATATTTTAAAAACTGGTCTGGGAGAGCTACATTTTATTGAGAGCATGGTATGAAAACTAGCTGTGGGAAACAATGTATTGTCAATATTCACTTACAGTATGGGGAGGGGGGGGTCCTGTTAATATTTTAGCGGTCAAAAGCAAGAGTTGTGTTTATTATCTATCTACAGGTATATCTAAAGAATGGTAAATGTTCAGTTAAACAGATAAAGACTTAAACTGTAAAAGATTCCTGTTTCATGACATTTGTGTCTTAGATTCTTACTAAATACCTTGATAACATGTTTAATCTGTTTTTGTGTTTATATTTCACAGACACAATATTTCTCAGTGACACAATGTCATCACTGGAAGGTCAAAGGCATGTTGCAATGTCAGTAAGACTCCTAAAAGTGAGAAAATGAATACTGCATTTTGATAATTTTCTTACTGTTGTCAACATTTGTGAAGTATCTGAGCTAGTATATTAATCCATTCATCCACAACCTCTTTTTCCCACTTTTGCAGAGGGTCAGGTTGTTGCATCAACAGTGACAATTCTCTTTAACCAATGTTCACTGTGAACACTGTCTAAAGATGATCATCACCGTTCTACTAACATTAATAGCGTGCACAGTAATTTTATATATGATGTTACAGTTACTGATGTGGCCATATTTTGGTTGTCTGTTCTTTAGTTTGAGTTTGAAAGGTGGCATTCCCACAGCTCCACTGGAGTGGGTGGGGTTACACAATTATGTATGCCAATGTTATGTTAATCAGCATGAAGATTTGGGGTCTATATTACAGGATAGATGGTTGAAAACATCGAACATATGGTCGATGTCTTCAAACGTTGACCTTATAAAAAGAAAACGAAAAAAGTACCCTAAAGCAAGGCAAGCCCCCATGCACCCCCCACACCCCCCGCTACTTAAATATACCAACTCCGAGACAGCACTACATTGCAGTAAATGGAAACCTCCCCTTACGGAGATTTCCATTTACACGCTCGAGATTCTGAGCGTTCGATATTCTCGTGCTGACAGGGTCAGATTAGACATTGTCGGCTTTCGAGAATATAATATTGACCCCAGATTTATACCTATTTTCATGGGCCTTTGTCCAGATTTTTGATGTTTCCAGGTTGAGAGGTATGCCTCCCATACTTTTGGAGTAACCTTCCCCTGCGTGTTGAGCAGTGTCAGTCACTATGTTACTTTAAACATAAATTAGTGACTGAATGCACATCCACAAATTTACTCAGGGTTTCACTGGTATGACCCTCCTGGAGAAAGGCTGCACTGCCTGAGGGAAGGTACTGGTAAGAGGTGAATGGTCATAAGATTCCTTGTCTGTGAAATATCTACGAGTCTAAACTGTTTTTATGGCTTACTACTATAGCATGTCAAGAAATCTCTGCCTAAACCCATAATGATCCTGTATAGCACAGTTGTAAGAGAACGAATGAATAATTAAATGCAGCAAAATGATTACTGCATTGTAAGTCAATCTAGCTCCAGTGAAATAAATGTGCCTCTGCGGCAAATGCTGCCCAAATTACAGGACAGACAAAGTTTATCCTGGTACTCAGTGGGTGAAAGGCAATAAAACGCACAGGTGTGCTTTCTGCTTCATGTTCTGGAAGTTAAACTTTCCTTGTAGAACACACCTCACACTGTATGACGTCTGCACATGGATGGAATATCTTATTGTACTTTTGTAAGTGTTGTCTTATGAAGTCTGCACGTGGATGGAATATCTTATTGTACTTTTGTAAGTGTTGTCTTATGAAGTCTGCACGTGGATGGAATATCTTATTGTACTTTTGTAAGTGTTGCCTTATGAAGTCTGCACGTGGATGGAATATCTTATTGTACTTTTGTAAGTGTTGTCTTATGAAGTCTGCACGTGGATGGAATATCTTATTGTACTTTTGTAAGTGTTGTCTTATGAAGTCTGCACGTGGATGGAATATCTTATTGTACTTTTGTAAGTGTTGTCTTATGAAGTCTGCACGTGGATGGAATATCTTATTGTACTTTTGTAAGTGTTGTCTTATGAAGTCTGCACGTGGATGGAATATCTTATTGTACTTTTGTAAGTGTTGTCTTATGAAGTCTGCACGTGGATGGAATATCTTATTGTACTTTTTTAAGTGTTGTCTTATGAAGTCTGCACGTGGATGGAATATCTTATTGTACTTTTGTAAGTGTTGTCTTATGAAGTCTGCACGTGGATGGAATATCTTATTGTACTTTTGTAAGTGTTGTCTTATGAAGTCTGCACGTGGATGGAATATCTTATTGTACTTTTGTAAGTGTTGTCTTATGAAGTCTGCACGTGGATGGAATATCTTATTGTACTTTTGTAAGTGTTGTCTTATGAAGTCTGCACGTGGATGGAATATCTTATTGTACTTTTGTAAGTGTTGTCTTATGAAGTCTGCACGTGGATGGAATATCTTATTGTACTTTTGTAAGTGTTGTCTTATGAAGTCTGCACGTGGATGGAATATCTTATTGTACTTTTGTAAGTGTTGTCTTATGAAGTCTGCACGTGGATGGAATATCTTATTGTACTTTTGTAAGTGTTGTCTTATGAAGTCTGCACGTGGATGGAATATCTTATTGTACTTTTGTAAGTGTTGTCTTATGAAGTCTGCACGTGGATGGAATATCTTATTGTACGTTTGTAAGTGTTGTCTTATGAAGTCTGCACGTGGATGGAATATCTTATTGTACGTTTGTAAGTGTTGTCTTATGAAGTCTGCATGTGGATGGAATATCTTATTGTACTTTTGTAAGTGTTGTCTTATGAAGTCTGCACGTGGATGGAATATCTTATTGTACTTTTGTAAGTGTTGTCTTATGAAGTCTGCACGTGGATGGAATATCTTATTGTACTTTTGTAAGTGTTGTCTTATGAAGTCTGCACGTGGATGGAATATCTTATTGTACTTTTGTAAGTGTTGTCTTATGAAGTCTGCACGTGGATGGAATATCTTATTGTACTTTTGTAAGTGTTGTCTTATGAAGTCTGCACGTGGATGGAATATCTTATTGTACTTTTGTAAGTGTTGTCTTATGAAGTCTGCACGTGGATGGAATATCTTATTGTACTTTTGTAAGTGTTGTCTTATGAAGTCTGCACGTGGATGGAATATCTTATTGTACTTTTGTAAGTGTTGTCTTATGAAGTCTGCACGTGGATGGAATATCTTATTGTACTTTTGTAAGTGTTGTCTTATGAAGTCTGCACGTGGATGGAATATCTTATTGTACTTTTGTAAGTGTTGTCTTTACTGCTATTGATCCTGGGTCGTGTTTGAAAAATTTCAACAGATCAACCCACTTACTTGACAAACAGCAATCAATCAATAAATAACTGTCCAGAATTTTCCAGAACTACCCTGATTTTGCTTCATATTTTAGCCCTGTCCCTCGTAAAATATTTGATTTTCTGGCAAATCATTCAGGAACATAACTTTCGATTTTCCACAACTTCAAAGGATGTCCAGACTATTACTTCAAATTTTTGTCTTATCCCAAATAAAAATCTGGTTTTATGGCAAACCATTGCGAACTGTGCTTATTAAATAATTAAATATTTGGAGTAGGAGACTTTATATCCTTCAGAAAATTAAATGCTAACAGAAAACTGCTAGAATAACAGTTTTTTTTTGCAAGTTCATAAAATCCTCCAAAGCTAGTTACGGAAACAAAATTGCCACTGACTCTAAAGACAACTGCAAAGCATTCCATAGCTATGTCAAGAATCTCAATGGCAACACTCAGATCTGCTCTGAGTTACAGCACAATGGCACTAAATATACAGAACCAACTGATATTGCCAACATCCTGGCATATAGGTTCAGTGCTAACTTTACCCCCTCACCCCCTAGAGGGCCCATCTCTATAACGGAAGAATGCAAAGTTCCTGTAATCACGGCTGCACAGGTAAAAAACACACTCTCCAAAGCCAAGAACACAGCATCCATGGGACCTGACAATATCCCAGGCTGCATTCTACATGAACTACAGAATGAACTGGCACCCTAAGTACCATGTTCAATCATAGCCTCACCTCAGGCTTTGTCCCCACTGAATGGTGCACCGCGATGGTTATCGCACTCCACAAAGGGGGAGGTCACGACTAACCCTGGGAACTACCGCCCTATTAGGCTGACGAGCCTGGTCTGCAAGGCCATGGAACATATCATCATAAACTCATAAACAAAGACATTGGTAATCTCCAAACTCTTGACCCTACCCCAGTTCGGGTTTGTAAAAGGCAGATCATGCCTCCTAAACCTGACTGACTTCTTTGAAGCAGTCACCAAAGCCATAGATGAGGGCAAGGTGGTTCACATAGCTTATCTAGATCTCGCCAAGGCTTTCGACACCATCCCCCAGTCTGGAATTATAGATAAGCTTACTAAACTAGGTATAAATCCCTATGTCACAAGATGAGTTGTCAACTGGCTCACGGACAGAACCCACACTGTGAAAGTAGAAGACTCCAAATCCGATTTCAAACCAGTGACAAGTGGAGTACCACAAGGTTCAGTCCTGGGTCCTCTCCTGTTTGGTATCTACTTCTCTAAAGTACAGACTAACACAAAAGGTCTCTGGCTAACAAAGTTTGCAGATGACTGCAAACTAGGAGCCATAATCAAAACTCCTAACGATGTGGACATACTACAAAAGACCTCACTGAGACAGATGCCTGGTGTCAAAGCCATGGCCTGAAGCTCAATGCCAAAAAGTGTATTGTCATCCCCTTTGGTAAAAACTCTGTACCCATGAACTACCACATAAGTGGTAGTCTACTTAACGCCAAAAGTGTGATAAGAGACCATGGGACACGGGTGGACAGTAGTCTCTCCTTTGATAATCACATCGCCACAGTCGTCAATAAATCCTTCTACATGGCTCATCTCATCACAAAAGGTTTCTCATCCAGAAAAAGAGATGTCATTGTTCCCCTCTACTCATCACTCATTAGACCCATTATAAAGTACAATGCCCCTTTTGGTATGTACCTCACAAGACATCTACAACAACTGGAAAGGCCGCAGAAATACCTCACAAAAAGGATTACTGGCCTCAAACAGATGCTCTACGCAGACGGTCTCAAAAAACTCCAGCCTTACTTCTTCGCATATCGCTTATTCAGAGGCGATCTCTGCCTAACATACAAAGCTATGTCAAACCCATAGCTGTTGGATATGCTCCACTTAAAGAAATCCCAATCCCTCCGAGCTACACTCTCTAGGGACCTAAACCTTGTCACCATAATAAACAGAACACGCTGGAGGGATATATTCCTGTCCCAGAGACTTCCCATACTCTGGAACAGACTACCTATCTATGTCAACCAGAGCTCCTCATTAGCACTCTTCAAAAAAAATCTTGATGATTGGATGGGAAATAGGAAATTCACCCCAGGGATCACTTCTGTGGCTCTGCTCAACAGGGGCACAGGAAAATAATTTTCTTGGGTGGCGAAAGCCAGGGTCCCTTTTTGGCTGTGTTATATAGGCTCCAGGGCCGACAGCCAGTCCCTACCTATGAACCTATAAGGGCCCTTTCTCTCTCCATTATCTTTGGCTTTGTCCAGAATTCTAAGCAAACGCTGAGAGGTGTGCATGGGAGTACAGTCAGTGACTAACACCAAAAATTCAAGTTTCATACTTCCAGTGCACACAACATGCATGTTGATGCAAAACCTGTCCAGTTAAAGTTTTAAATAAATACGCAACACTTCAAAATTGTCCTTGGTTTTAAGTCTTCGTTCCCGTTATTTTTGGTTTTACCCAAAATTCTTGTTGAAAGAGGTTCATCAGTATGCCTCAAAACACTCACATAGGCATTTCCATGGTAACCACTACCTTGGGCAGCCAGAGAGAGAGGATTTATTACTCAAATGTTACCTCGAAAACAACCAATGTGTACGATTCTGTGCAATCGCTACTCCAGAAGCAGTTTGAGGGTACTCTGGGGGCAGCTGTTCTAGTACCCGTGTACTGATCTACTCTTGATAACTTGGATACAGACAGGACATGGGAAGTATCGTACAGCAATTGGACAAGTGAAATTCAAGGTTAAAGTCAGGGTGTCGCACAATGCTCTATCACAGGTCCTTTCTTGTTTAGATTGTATCTTTCAGATCTATCTTTTTCATCTGAACTGTTCCACAGTCTATATACAGATAACTTGAAATTGACCATTTAGGCACAGGAGAATAATATGCTGATAAATATATCAAAAATTATCTAAGCATATGAAATTTGGAAGAAAAATTGAAAGGTAAACATTTACTACAGCACATGACTGACACTGCAACTCCATTTAAGGACCCAAACTTGAGAATGGAACAACAATATGGTAAACCTTGAGTAAACTGGGATGAGCATCATACAAATATTACAAGGGCATTGGTGTTATAATTTAAGTTATGAAAGACTAAAATATCTGAGTTTGTACAGTCTCTCGTATAGTACAAGTATTACAAGGGCATTCATGGGTGCTATAATTTAAGGTATGAAAGACTAAAATATCTGAGTTTGTATAGTCTCGCATACAGATATTTAAGAGGAGACCCTGTTCAGGTATACTGGGTATTTATAGACAACTACCTCTGTGAATGTTTGAGAATCATCAGACAACCTATGCAGAAGGTTCTATAGGAATGAGAAGTGTACTAATTGGTTCTCTGGGAGAACAGCTGATGCATGGAACAGACTACCACATTACATTAAAGCAAGTACCAGTTTTGATATTTTTAAGAACAGCTTGGACACTTATGGAAAGTACAACTGTGTAAAATCTTGCCATAACAGTAGATGTCCCTCTCTTCACTGTTGCAGTATTCAAAACCAAAGGGATTTCCTGCCAAGGATAGCCTAACGTCCCACCAGTATACCAAAGCCTTTCGTGCTTACAGGTGCTGTACATCACACGTAAGCTCCACACACAAGGCATAGGGCATAAGGGTGATGTATGGATGCACATACTTAGAAATGGAAAAGTTCCAGGAGGAACAGAATGTTCCTAGGGACAACAGAAAACATATGTACTCAGAAAGCGGAAAGAGCCCCTTGGTCAGGAGGGCAAGAAAGAACAGGCTAGAGCAGGGGGGGGGGCAGGAGGGAGCAAATATTGCAACAGTGAACAGAAGAACCTCTACTGTTATAACTCGTGTATTGCCAAAGTAAAAAACTAACACAGCTCGAACATCGTATGGATGCAGCAACTCTGGAAGAGTCGGCCAACAGGCACACCGAACAAAATCAATTTTAGCGCTTTTGTTCCTTTATTTTCATTCAATGGAACTTCATCAGAAAGTACATTTTACTTCCTACGTTCTCATTAAATACAAGTTCTGGCACCAAACCTTTTCAAAACTGACAAATCACTAACACCCAATGGATCATGATGTTAGTCCGTTTATAAACATTTCTTATAATATAAATGCATATATTTAATTAGTTATAAAAAGTTTAAAGCATCACTTACACATAACATTTACTTTTTAATTTTTAAGAGACATTTAATATTAATAAACTCATTTAATTCTGGGGTCTGGTCTGCTCTAAGAAAAGTTGCCAATCCAGCTCCTTCACTTCTAGCATATTACTACACCCGCTAACAAACCTAGCACTGTGAAATGAAATTTCTTAAAGGCACAGTGTCTAAACAGGGCATTATTTTCATCTTTATTTTTAATAGCCCTAACATGTTGTCTGATTCTAAATCTGAGCTGTCTTATGATCTTTCCAACAAAATAATGGGAATATGATGCAGACAAGGCCAGATAAACAACACAAACTATTGCAGCTGTAGCTGTTCTAACAACATTTAAGTGTGGAATTACTACACAACTTGGCCCACTAATGCACCTGCACTGCTTACAGTTATTACAAGTACCCAGTTGACTTCAGTAGTATGGATTCCTTACAATGTTTCTTTCTAATACAATTTTAATATTTTTACTTCTTTGTAAGTAAATTGTGGAAAATCACCTAAAATGTTACTTAATTCAATATCTCCCTTAACACACCAACTGCTTTTATCTTTTTTATATTTCCACTTTCAATAGGCATAACTACAGGAAATGCTAATGTCGTTCCTGGATCAGAACTGAAAATTTTCAGCTTAAAACCTTCCTTTATAATGGGGGGGAGGGGGGGGGGCTTAGAATATCTTTCTTCTATAACCTTAAGACTAGTTTTAATTAAGTCCTCGTTTGGGGTATCCTCGTTCAACAACTCTTCTCTCCTGTCTATCAGATGAATCTGGGCATCTTGAGGCAATGCAGAAATTGCCTCATGTACACAGACAACCCTCTCCTCCTACCACCAACACTACAACCTGTGAGAGATGCACTTATCTAGCCAAACTGGAGGTAAAGCTCTCTCCAACCAAGACTGAACTTGACAGTCATGAGGAGAAGGTAAACATTTGAACCACACCACACTCATCATAGTCTCACTAAATCTACACCACCAAAATCCACACATAGTAACACAAAAATATTTGCGGAGGCTCTCAATAATAATCTAAGCAACAGAGATCTCCAAAGCAGAAACGCAAGCAACCTCAATCCCCCAACACAACCCAAATGACACATGGCCCACAGACTCAGTGTGCCACTCAACCACAGCCAGTAAGGCAAAACAATGTACCCAACACACTAGTCATAGTCTATAGTCAGGCACACTGATGTCCCAACTCACCAGGCTAAACAAGGAGAAGGTTACTGTCAGCTGCCTGTCGGGTGCCACGATCCGCCACATAACCCATGCACTCAGGTCACTCCACAACAAGTACAAATATGACTCTATTATTGTCCATGTTGGTGTGAATGATCCGAGACGTACCTCCCTGGACTACATGAAAAGAGACAAGGAAGAGCTCTCCGATCTTGTAGCCCAGGCAAGTATGACCCTAGCCCACAAAGCATTCCATAGCTATTTCAAGAATCTCGATGGCAACACCCAGATCTGCTCTGAGTTACAGCACAAAGGCAAGAAAATTACAGAACCAACTGATAGTGCCAACATCCTGGCAGATAGGTTCAGTGCTAATGTTACCCCCCTCTCGCCCCCTAAACGGCCCATATCTATACAGGAAGAATGCAGAGTCCCTGTAATCACAACTACGCAGGTAAAAGCTGCACTCTCTAAAGCCAAAAACACAGCATCCATGGGATCGGACAACATCCCAGGCTGCGTTTTACACGAACTTCAGAACGAACTGGCTCCCCACTTAAGCACCATATTCAATAATAGCCTCGCATCAGGCTTTGTGCCCCACTGAATGGTGCACAGCAACAGTTATCCCACTCCACAAAGGGGGAGCTAACACTGATCCCGGGAACTATCGACCTATTAGCGTGACGAGCCTGGTCTGCAAGGCCATGGAACGTATCATTATGGAATTCATAAACAAAGACATTGGTAACCTCCAAACTCTGGATCCCACCCAGTTCGGGTTTATGAAAGGCAGATCATGCCTCCTAAACCTGATCGACTTCTTTGAGGCAGTCACCAAAGCTGTAGATGAGGGTAAGGTGGTTCACACAGCCTATCTTGATCTCGCTAAGGCTTTTGACACCATCCTCCATTCTGGAATTATAGCTAAACACACTAAACTAGGTATAAATCCCTACGTCACAAGATGGGGTGCCAACTGGCTCACTGACAGAACCCGCACTGTAAAAGTTGCAGACTCCAAATCTGACCTCAAAGCAGTGACAAGTGGAGTACCACAGGGTTCCGTCCTGGGACCTCTCTCCTGTTTGGTATCTACTTCTCTGAAGTACAGGCTAACACAGAAGGCCTCTGGCTAACAAAGTTCATAGATGACTGAAAACTAGGAGTCATAGTCAAGTCCCCAAATGACGTGGACATCCTACAGAAGGGACTCGCTGAGACAGATATCTGGTGTCAGAGCCATGGCCTCAAGCTCAATGCCAAAAAGTGCAGTGTCATCCCCTTTGGTAAAAACTCTGTAGCCATGAACTACCACATAGGCAGCAATCTACTTAACACCGAATGCTTGATAAGAGACCTTGGGACCCAGGTGGACAGTAGTCTCTCCATTGATAGTCACATCGCCACAGTAGTCAGAAAGTCCTTCTACATGGCACACCTCATCATAAAAGGGTTCTCATCCAGGAAAAAAAAGAGGACATTGTTCCCCTCTACTCGACACTCATTAGACCCATTACAGAGTACAACGCCCCTTTTGGAATGTACCTCACAAGACATCTGCAGCAGTTGGAAAGGCCACAGACGTACCTCACAAAGAGGATTACTGGCCTCAAACAAATGCCCTACACTGACCACCTCAAAAAACTCCAGCTTTACTCCATAGCATATCGCCTACTCCAAGGTGATCTCTGCCTAACATATAAAAGTATGTCAAATCCAGAGCTGTTGGACATGCTACACCTAAAGAAATCCCAATCCCTCCGAGCTACACGCTCTAGGGACCTAAACCTTGTCACCACAATAAACAGGTCATGCTGGAGGTATAGATTCCTGTCCCAGAGACTTCTCATACTCTGGAAGAGGCGACCCATCTATGTCAAGCAAAGTTCTTCATTAGCACTCCAAGAAAAATCTTGATGAGTGGATGGGAAATAGGAAATACACCCCGGGGATCACTTCTGTGTCTCTGCTCGACAGTGGCACAGGAAAATAACTTTCTTGGGTGGCGTAAGCCAGGGAACCTTGTTGGCTAGGCTTACGTAGGCCCTTGAGCCAATAGCCTAGTACCTACCTATGAACAAACTAAAATACCACAAATTCATCTTTAAAAAAAATCAACATCACTGCTTATAATTCTACTGGCTCTAATTATTTGCCCCCTAAAGATATTTAATTTCATGTAAATAGGGTGGTAACTTCAAAAATGTACATAGTTGTTTTTAAAAGTGTTCTTTCGATATATTTTACAACTAAATGTTAAATCTTTGATATTCATATCAACTTCCACATCTAAAAACTATATTTTATTTATTTAACATTTGTTTACTGGGAAAGTCTGACTTGGAACAAAGCCAATTTTCAGCAGACGCCCAGGGAGAAATGCTCCAGACACAAGTCTTTGTAATATGGGAAGAAACCAGAGCAGACGCCCAGGGAGAAATGCTCCAGACACAAGTCTTTGTAATATGGGAAGAAACCAGAGCAGACGCCCAGGGAGAAATGCTCCAGACACAAGTCTTTGTAATATGGGAAGAAACCAGAGCAGGCCCAGGGAGAAATGCTCCAGACACAAGTCTTTGTAATATGGGAAGAAACCAGAGCAGACGCCCAGGGAGAAATGCTCCAGACACAAGTCTTTGTAATATGGGAAGAAACCAGAGCAGACGCCCAGGGAGAAATGCTCCAGACACAAGTCTTTGTAATATGGGAAGAAACCAGAGCAGACGCCCAGGGAGAAATGCTCCAGACACAAGTCTTTGGAATATGGGAAGAAACCAGAGCACCCGGAGGAAACGCACACGAATGCAAGGAGGACATGCAAACTCCGCATAGAAGGCAGCCCAAGCAGAGAATCAAACTGGAGAACCTCTTGTTGTGAGGTGACAACGCAACTGCTGTATCACTGCACCATCCAAAGGCACCACTGCCAAGTACTGAACCCAGGACCTTCTGAACTATAGTCAGTGCAACTCACCACTATGCCAACCCAGCTCTGTTGAAACCCCCTGAAACAGCAGTCCCAAACTTATGAAAGTCCGCCAAAACACACTTTTGTTCATTTCTTTCAAGCAGCAAGGCTGTTTTCCAAGAGAGGAATTTTTTTTCTTTCAAAAATGTACTTTCTGATGAAGTTATACTGAATGAAAATAAACCCTCTCCTGTTATGGTAAGATTTTATACAACTGTACTACGTCCTTCTATATCACTGCTGCAGTATTCATAACCTAAGGAAGAGTATAAAAGCTCAAGAGAAAGCCTTGTAGGATGACAGCACAGAAGAGCCCTCCAGAAACCAATGCAGAATAGCTCTGGTTAAGCCAGCTCTGGAAACAACATCCAACTCTTAATGCTTAGGAGGAGACAACAGACCTGGTAGATTGAGCCTTTACGGAAAAGGAAACACATTTTTCATGAAAATAACAAAGTAATGGCCTTAGAAATTCAGGAAGAGATGGTTTGCAAAGAAACAGCCAAACCCAAAGACCTGGGATGAAAGGAAGCAAAAAAGCTGCTCAGATTTGTGAATAACTTTAGTTTTACCCAAATAATACCAGAGTTGTCCATATAAATCCCAGGTGTGAAAAAACTTTTCACTGGCATACTGCAGAGAAGGAAAAAAGGACGGCAGATGAATAAACTGATTAAGAGATAACTCATTGACCACCTTGGGCATAAAAAGGAGGATTCGTACAAAGACACACTGAGGAATAGCTATGAGAGAAGTTTAGACACTCTCTTGGCAGAAGTACGACCCGAAAAAAAAAGAATAGGCTTCCAAGTACAATGTTGTAAGGAAGCTGAAGAAGTGGGTTCAAGACAAGCCTGGGTCAACTTTTCAAGTACAAAATTGAGGTTCCATGAAGGTAGAACAGACTTCCTGGCAGGCCTGATGTGAAAGATGCCTTTAAGAAACTACTTGACCTTAAACCTAGAGGCCTGAGGAGGATTCAAAGGCAAACATGCAGAAACTGTTGACAGGTGAGCTTTCACAGAAGAATACAACAACCTAGCATGGAGCAGATCAAACAAATGACAGAACCAGATGAACCTCTACAGACAAGAAAATCCCAATGCAGAGAGAGAGGCATCAGACAGAAAATCATTTCCATTTGGACATACAAGATTTCCTGGTAGTGGGTTTTCTGGCCTCCTACATATCTTAGTGCACATCCTCAGAAAAGAGGTGCCTATAAGGGTTCAAAACCCTACTACCCACAATGTCAGTTGGAGTGGTCAGGTGAAGATGGAAAAGAGATCACTTTTATGTCAGAAGATCCACCCGGTGAGGTAACATGTGGTGATTGCTCTTGGCCAAGTGAGACAGAAAGGGAAACCAATGTGGTGGGGGGCCAAAAGGAATTCACCAGCACGATTTTGGAGAGTCCTGCTTGATCTTATGCAGAACTCATGGCAATAGAGGAAGGGTGGTGGGGGCGGGCATCCAGAAAAATTCCCTTCCGAAGAAAAGACAGAGCATCCACTTTCCAAGCCAGAGGACTTGGGACTCTGGAACATAATCGAGGATATTGTCTGTTCATATGGAGTTGACAAATGCTACTTGAGAAATACCCCACTGATGGACAAAGTCCAGGAACACATCTCTGTAAAGCATTCAAGCTGCTGAAGGAGTCTGTGCTCCGAGGGGAATGTAAACCACGGTGGACAAAGTCCAGGAACACATCTCTGTGAAGCATTCAGCTGCTGAAGGAGTCTGTGCTGTGAGGGAATGTAAATCACGATGGACAATGTCCAAGAACACATCTCTGTGAAGCATTCAGCTGCTGAAGGAGTCTGTGCTCTGAGGGGATGTAAAGCACCAAGAGAGTCACTCGATACTGGATAGCGAGATCAAAGACTTGAAGAGATAGTCTGCAAAGGAAATAGGACCTTGTATCCCCCTCCCCAGTTGTTGACATGCATCATCACTGTGGTATTGCCTGTGAAGACTTTGATAGGCCTGGGATGAATGAAAGAGGGAATGAAAGGCTTGCAGAGCTTAAAGCAGAGGCCTCTTTGATGTTGGTATAATCTGACCTCTGATGAGGCCAAAGACTGTGAACTTTTAAGGGGCCATAAGAAGTTCCCCACCGCATGTCTGAAGCGTCTGTTAACGGTTCCCTGAGAGGGAACTAGAGCCTGAATG
The DNA here is from genome assembly GCF_019279795.1 of Protopterus annectens. Classification (NCBI taxonomy): domain Eukaryota; kingdom Metazoa; phylum Chordata; order Ceratodontiformes; family Protopteridae; genus Protopterus; species Protopterus annectens. The sequence continues at coordinate 855,081,673 of NC_056750.1, forward strand.
GGAAGTCCTGGATTCAGACAGAGATGATGTATCCACCACTGCAGCTCAAGCTTTTTTCCCCCCAATAAACATCTTTATTAAATTATCACATACGACAAAGGCAATCTTATACAAATGAAAAACAAACACTGACACCACTTCAGTTGCAAACATAACACATCACAGACATCACTGAAACAACCGTAGTTGCAAACATTATACAACACTTATAATCTATCCAGTCATTGACAGTTAAGCATTATATGGGCTCATTCAAATCCTCTCTCTCAAACCTCGTTCTTTCACTGCATATAGTGTTCCCACAATTCCCATATTTTTCTATGTAGTTTGCTCCATCCCTTTTCTAAACATCCCAGTTCCCACTGATTTATCTCCGTTACAATATTCACTGCTACTAGTAAAGTTGCTCTGGACTTTAATTTCCATTTTCTAGTTATTGCTTTTTTTAGCAACCACCATAATTAGACTCAGCAAGGCTTTACTATGTCTGGGCAATTCTGATTCTGTATCACATCTCAAAAAAAAAAAAAACATCTACCCAGTAAATGCAATCTGTTGACCCAGCATCTCTGACAGAGCGTTTCGCAGGGAATCCCAGAAGTCTGCCATGTCATTACACTCCCAAAAAATATGCTCCCAGCCACCTCTTCCTTGACCATCACACCTTCAACATTTGCTATCCACCTGAGGAGGAATTCTTTGGAGTCTACATAGGGTATAAAAATACCTATGTAAACACTTCCAGGCAAAGATCCTAAATCTAAATTTGGGAGAGATAAATATACCCCCCCCCCCCAATTTCTCTTTGTGAATTTCTTATTCATTCTCTCTTCCCAAGCCTTTATACGATCCTCTGATTGATTCTTAGTTATCATGCAATATTTTATATGCTCTACTAATCATTCCTTTTTTAATGGCCGCTTCTGTTCTAGATTCTATTAAAACCTCTACCAGTGTTGCTCTTTCACTTAGGACCCCCCTATTTCTTTCTCTTTGCCTACACTCTGACATCAATCCTTGAGATGGAACGAAATCTCTAACCTGCAGTCCAAATAAATTCTTTGCCTTTTCCCATTCTTTTACCTTTCCCTTTCTAGTTATTTGCTCCCAATACCTTGGTTCCTTTGCCAGTTTTCTCCAATAAATTCCAGCTCCCTTGCATATTACCTGTATTCCTGATCACAGTCAACCCTATCGGCAGAATCTCTTCTCCATTCTTGTGCTGGTTTGGTTCTTAGAATACTCCCTGCTATCTTATGAATATAATAGACTATGATTGTTGTTCTCCTTAAAGAGTCTGCATCCAAAATCCCAACCCCTCCTTGTTTTTTTGAGTCCCCCCCGTATCATCATCATTCCTTTCCACTTTGAATTAGTTTTCTGCTTGCTCTATTTATAACAGCCCTAACTGTGTTGCTCTAAAATACCCCCTCACATTTGTTAATCCTAGTCTGCCTTGTCCTATTGGAAGAATCAGCTTGACCCACTTGATCCTTGCTGTCTTCTCTTCCCAGATAAAATCCTTCAACTCTTTTTTTAATTGCTACACAAAGCTTCTTCTTCTGGTTGATTGCAGCTTGAGCTTAAGACAAAGAAAAGAAACAGGAACTCCAAGGGGTGACAATGTTGGCACCACACCAATTTGAAATACCACTGCAACTTCATCATACAGAGCCTGGCAAGAGAGAGCAGAAGAATGACAAACTATCTGGCTGTGACTGACAACAGACAAAGATGACACTGGAAAAAGGCTGTCAAGGACAGAACCTTGGAAGCAGGCAGAAAGGTCAGCATGGGGATGGTCTGAAGCTTCCAGAGGAAAATATGACCCTGGGAAGGCATAAGGACTGACTTCTGGAGGTTTATGGTGAGCCCCAGAATGTACAAAAGGCTAGTAAGTAAACTGCAGATCCTGCACAAGACTGCTAGGAGGAGGAGTCTGAAAAATCTGTATTCTCCACAACCTGCAAAAACCAATGACAGGAGCGAGACAGGGTGAAGCCGAGAACTGAAAATGCAAAGCAGAAACAGAGAAATGTAAAAAATTTCCTGAACAGGAGGTGAATGGGAATGTGAAGGTAGGGATCCTTCAGATCTAAAGAAACCAGGAAGGTGTGGAGAAGAAGAGAAGTAAACAAGGTCTGAAGACACAACATCCGAAAAGAAGAAATGTTAACAAAGGTATCGAGCAGAGAAAGATCACGACTTTATTTACTTGTACCCTACCTTCACAGGAACATTCTGGAGTAAAACCCTTTCCCCACCTGGGTGGGTGCAACCAGATGACTACTGCTCTGATGCAAAAGGGACTGCAGCACCTATGGAAAATGAGAACTGCTGAAAATGCAGGAAGGGATTTCCAAACCATGAAATACCCCTGATGGATAATCAAGACAACCCAGGAATCTGAGGTGATCCAAAGCAATTTAGAAGCAACAAGAAAAGGTAGAGACAAAGGGACCTGGTTTATCTTGAAAGGAAGGTTTTTGGGAGGAGGGAGTCTGAGCACACTTAGCAGGAGGAACACGCCTAGAACCCCCCTCCTCCTTGGGGGCGAGGGGTGAGTCTGTTTAACAACAAAAGCAGACTTGGAAGGATATTTCCTCTGAACACTGGGAAAGGGGGAACAAAAACATGCTTCAGTTCCTGAAAGGCCTGACCTTTCTCCTGGAGGGACTTAAATCAGCAGAAGCTGTGCCAAAAAGACTTTTGTCACCTAGAGGAGCATCCAAAGGTCATGAGGCAAAGCCTGAAGATGTGGCCAGGAATAACACCTCATGACTGGGCCAAACGCAGCGGTCTTGGAAGAAGCAGCAGCGGCATCATGGCTGCATTCAACCTGAGTGGCCAGCAACCTGAAAGCAGAGCCTAACAAGGAAAGGGCAAAAGCTTTCCCCTCAGAGTCAAAGGTCAGAAACCACCTTAGAAACTTGAGAAAGGAGGGCTAAAACATACCTGGGTCATATAGGTTTGGTAGTCAAGAGCCCTAAAGGACAAGGTGGCAGTAGTGTAAACTTTCTTATCATGGCCCTACCATCCTTATCAGAAGGAAACAGATTAGTGGATGGCAACAACTTAGAAGGCTTGTCAGAAGAGATTGACACCACTGAAGGGACAGCAGGATAACATTTATGAAGAATCTGCAACCCTCAGGCACCTCAAACAACCTATCAGACTTCTTGGACAGGAAGCTGAGAGTCAAGAGTTACAGAGGCTACAAGAAAGGTATCCAAAAGGGCAGCCAGATCTCATAGTACCAGTTTTGATTATCAGAGACCTGGGAGCAGTCCTACTTAACATAGGCTATCACGCAGGTAACAGTATCCCCAAAGGACAACTTTCCAAAGGGGAGTCTTGACTCTAAGAATCGTCTTCATCTAAACCTTAGCCTGGATTGGGGGGGGGGGGGGGTGGGATTTGGGAAGAACAGGCCAGGGATTCTTCCTGAGTCTGAATCCTCATCTGAGGATGAGGAATGCAATTCCCTAGTGCTTTTACCAAGAGTAAAAGACTGAGGGGGGTGGCAGGGAGGCAGGAAAGTGCAGTTGTGTACACTTACCATAAATGTAGATGTTCAAGTGCATTCACTGTTGCAGTCATCACACTTCGGTTATCTGCCTGCAGGTAGCCCTCAGTCAGCCCGAATACCAGAGACTTAGCATTTCTGCATCGGATGATGTCACTCCAGGACTGACGTCAGGTCATCAGGGGTATAAAAACAGGCAGCCAATGCCATTACATCAGTTTTTCTTGCCCCAAATGTCAGAAGCCTTCCAAATACGGAACTAAGTTATGCTGGGGGAAAACACCACCAGTTAAAACTAAATACTAATACCCCTGAAAAGGGTGAGTAAAAGCCATAGAGAGGGGAGAGAGAGAGAAACCAGGGGGTTGGAGGAAGGGAAACCAGGACTGCAACAGTGAATACACTCCAACATCTACATTTACGGTAAGTGTACACAACTGTACTATGTTCTTCGTGTTTCAGTGTTGCAGTCAACACACTTGGGTAGATTCCTAAAGCTGAAGAAGGGTGGAGGCAGTCAAGAAGAGTTAGGGCTGGCTAGTATGCCTTGCAGGACTGCTGTTGCAAAACCTGGCCTGGATTTGGAAAAGATAGGTAGGTGGCAATGCTTGGTGAAGGTGTGTACACAACTCCAGGTATCGGCTTCCAGGATGTCCCTGGTAGGGACTCCCATGAGAAATGCTGTAGAGGTAGATGTTGCCCTAGCGGAATATGTTCTGACCCACTGAGGGGTTGGTTTCCCATGGTGTTTGTAGCAGAAATGGATGCAGTGTGCTATCCATTTGGAAATTGTTTGTTTTGAAATGGCCTTGCCCTCTGCCCCTGTTGCAAAGTTGACTTGTAACTGGTCAGATTTTCTGAAGGGCTTAGTTCTATCAAGGTGGAATCTGAGCTGTCTGTGCACGCCCGAGGAGTGCAGGATCCTTTCCCCTTTATTTTGAGGATTAGGGAAGAAGGTTGGCAGCCACACTGGACATCACTTTAGGCATAAAGGAAGGGTTAGTCCTGAGGGAAACCTTATCAACATGGAAAATAATGAATGGTTCCACAGCCATAAGTGCTTGTAGCTCAGACACTCTTCTAGCTGAAGTGATGGCCAAAAGCAAGGCCGTTTTCCAAGAGTAATTTTAACTCTGCTGACGCTGCAGGTTCAAAGGGGGGAAGCGTTAGTTAAAAGTTAAGGTCCCAAGCAGGGGGTGAGTTCTCTCCTTGGCGGCCTTAAGTTGTTTGTCCCTCTCAGGAACTGTTTGATAAGAGGGTGCGAGAAGAGAGATGGCTCAGTGTTGTAATGAGCTGAAATGGCTGAGGCATGTATCTTAATGGAGGAGAAGGACCGATCTTTGTGGAGTAGATCTGCTAAGTAATCCAGGATTAGAGGCAGAGAGGGCAGAGTTGTGTCCTCTCCTTTAGACTGAATCCAGGAGCAGTACCTTTTCCACTTATCAGCATAGGATTTTCTTGCTTAGGGTTGCTGAGGGAGAATTCAAGGAATAAGCCAGACTGTAAGATTTAGGGTTTATAGTTATAGATGCAAAATCTGCCCCTTCTGCTGAGAGAGCAGAGTTGGGTTCTGGTGTAGGTGCCAGGGAGGCACCGGTGACAGGCTGCGCAAGAGTGGGTACCAGTGCTGGCATGGCCAATCTGGGGCAATCAGAATTGTCCTTGGTCTGTCCTGTCTTATCTTGAGTAGTACTCTTGAGAGAAGGGGCAGAGGGGGAAAGGCATAGATTGAGAGATTTACCCATTGAAAAGATAGGCCATCCACTTTCCAGGCCCTGCTGTGAGGATTCCTGATACAGAATTTGCTGAGCTGGTGGTTGCAGGGGTAGGCAAATAGATCTACTTCTGGAGTCCCCCACTTCTGAATCAGAAGGTTGAAGGTGTTGGGCTCTAATTGCCACTCATGTAGGTCTATGAGATTTCTGCTTAAGTCGTCTGCCAGTGAGTTTTGTTTGCCTGGCAGGAATTGAGCTTGCACATGGACTTGCATGTCCAAGGCCGTGTTCCACAGGGCCATGGCTAACCTGCCGAGTGGGTAAGAGTGGGTTTCCCCACTGCTTGCTGATGTACCACATAACTGTGGTGCTGTCTGTTCTTATTAGCAGGTGTCCTGGAGAGAGTAGGGATCTGAAAGCTGTCAGAGCACAGCTAGCATCTCTTTTTGGTTGATGTGCAGATGAATTTGACTTTGCTCCAGTGGCCCTGAAAACATTTGCCGTCCATGTGTGCTTCCAAGGCATAGTCTGATGCATCTGTGGTTAGCGTCTGGACGATGTGAGGTTAAGTAAAGGGCAGTCCCTCATTGTGGTTGCATGCTGCTGCCCATCAAAGAAACTCTGTCCTTAGACAGGGTATGATAGGAATGACGGTTTCCAGGTCCTGAGAATGTTGGCACCAAAGACTTTTCAAGTACCATTGAAGTTTCCTCATATGCAGTCTGGCATATGGAATTAGTAGGATGCATGAGGCCATGAACCCTAGGGCCTGCAGGACTTTCCTTGCGGATAACTGGGTTCTGGTGGCCATTTGAGTAAAATAGTCTGTCAGATAGGCTTGTTTTTCTGGAGAGAGGAATGCCATCTGGGATGCTGTGTCCAAGCTTGCTCCCAAAAATACAATCTTTTGACTGGGGACTAGTTTTGATTTCTTTTCGTTGATGGTGTACACCAGGGATATGGAGAAGGTTCTTTACAAATGTCAGGTGCTGCAACAGCAATTCCTGACTGTCCGCCTGAATCAGGCAGCCGTCCAAGTACGGGTAAATTTGGATATTTCTCTGCCTGCAATAAGTAATGGCTGGAGCCAGGAATTTTGTGAATACTCTGGGAGCAGTGAATAAGCCAAAGGGAAGTGCAGAAAACTGCTAATGCATAGATCCGGCCCTGAAACGTAGATATTTCCTGCATGACTCCCTTGTAGGAATGTGCAGATAGGCTTCTTTCAAGTCTAGGGTGACTAACCAGGCATTTTTGGCTAGCATAGGTAGAAGCTGCTGCAGGGTGAGCATTATGAATTTTGGTACTACCAGAAAGGTGTTGAGAATTGAAAGATCTAGGATTGGGTGCCAAGAGCCCTCTTTTCTGGGTACCAGGAAAAGTTTGGAATAGAATCCTTGACCTATCTGTTCCACCGGAACCGGCTGAATTGCCCTGATAGACAGCAGGGATACAACTTGGTTTTGTGCCTCTGCCCACTGGTTTGGAGGAAGGTCTGGGAACCCTTTTGGGGTTGGCAGAGAGTAGAAGTAAAATTTTTACCCCTGGGATACAATGCTGAGGACCCATCGGTCTTTGGTGATGGACATCCAATTTTTTGCATGAAGAGCAAGTTTTCCTCCTAGGGGTACAAGCAGACGGGCAGAGGTGGGGAGTGGAGTAGAGAAGTCATTGTGAATTCTTTCCGTAAGGAGGTTACTTAGCACTCCCTGCTTTGGATGTGGAGGCACTCCAATGCTTAGATCTCTGCATACCCTGAGACTGTAGTCTGGGGGGGGGGGTGTTTCCCCTGGGTCTAGTTTAAGATGGCCTGAAAGGGGCTGGAAAGGACCAGTGTTTCGAGGGGCAATGCCTACTGAATCTAGGAGGCTGTACTTGTAAGAATTCTTTGACTGTCTGCATAGATTTAGCTTTTTCTTCCATCTTTTTAAGAATCTCTTCTGCTTTGGTGCAAAACAGATTGTCCTTGTTCAAAGGAGTGTCTAATAAGTGATTTGACATGGCCTGGCAAGGTCTGCTCCTTAAGCCAAGTATACCTTCTCAGTACAGAACCAGTGACTGCTGCCCTGCAAGACGCTTCTAGGGCGTCAAAGCCACACTGTAATGTATGCTTGCTGACTTGGCTTGAGGAATGCATAAGCTCTTGCAATTCTTTATTTTCTGCACAGTCTGTAAAGGTAGCTATTTTTTGCTTAATAAGTTCCATAATATGTTGTTGGTACTTCAGCATGTGAAACTGACAATTCAAAGCCCTAATGGCGAGAGTTGCAGAGGTATATATTTTCTTACTCCATCTGTCCAAAGCTCTAGAATCCCTGCCCAAAGGGGTGGGATTCTTAGCTGTGGTTGCTTTGATACCTTTAGGCCCCTGGGAAATGATCTCTGGGTCAGCAGTAGGATTTGTGAAAAGGAATTTGTGAGAGTCAGGTACTATGTAATACCTGTCTGGTTTCCTAGGAGCAGGGGGTAAAGTATCAGGAGTAAGACTGGATTCCATAAAGACATCATCAACAACTTCCAGGACTGGGGGTATTGCTAAAGGCCTATGTTGTGGCAAATCTAAAAATTCTCTGAGTCTCTTTTTGGTCTGAGGATAGTCTTGGCATTTCCAATGGAAATACTCTCAAAGTATGTAAGGTTTCACCAAAAGAAAAGTCCTCTGGAGGAGAGGCAGAGGGAATGGATTCCTCTGCATCGGAATCCTCATAAGCAGATAAGGGCATCTCTTCATAATCGGATACCTCAGAGTCATCGGACTATTGGTCTGTTGAAGCTGCTGGGAACTGGTCTCTCTTTCTCTTAGCAGGGGAAGGCTGATTTCCTCATATCAGCATAATAAGGTCTTCTGCCATTTTGAGCATTTGATGTTGTGGCAAGAGAGCAGGTGCATGCGCTTTGGTAGTTGGTTTTCTAAGCGCAGCACGTACTCTTGGCCTTAGAAGCTCGGTAGTTTTAGACAGAACTGAAGACGCTAAAGTCATCGGTTTGTGTCAACATCGGTAGTGCGGAACTTCCTTAGAAGCACCCTGCTCAGCGGCTCTGGACCCATCCAAGGTAGATACATCCACAGGTTCCATAGTCGAAGAAGAGTCTCACGGCATATCAGACTCCGAACGGGTCTCAGAAGAGGCCTGCGAATCCACTGAAGTGGGCATCAGGGGATGCAAAAGCGCCTCATTGAGTACCGGCGAACTGGCGACTAGCTTAATGGAAGCGTCGTCGGCAGCTTTGGACCTGTGGGGTCTGTTTCTGTCTTTATCCTTGTGTTTTTTAGACTATAGTGGTTGGATGGCTTACTGAAGCCATTTCGGAATACCGCGATAGACAGCGAAAGTACTTAGCAACAATAAGAGCCCGACGACAAATGCTTCGAGCATTGAACAAGGCACAAAACAGACAGCGTGGTACATCGTGGTCTGGGCGCAGTAAGAATGAAAATCTCTGTGAGGTATTTGCTTTCCACAGGCAAGACAACTGTTAACTTTTTTTTGACATCGGTTAGAGCAAGAAAAAAGGATCCCCAATGGGGTACTTGGCTTTAGAAGACTTCAGGAAGATTCAATTTGTAAATGAAAACTCAGGTAGCAGCCGACCGGCACTCATGTGAACTGCTTCTGCTTCCTCGGCAAGAAAGACTGATTAAATGGCATCGGCTGCCTGTTTTTATACCCCTGACGACCTGATGTCAGTCCTGGAGTGACAACATCCGATGCAGAAATACTAAGTCTCTTGTATTCAGGCCGACTGAGGGGCTACCTACAGGCAGATAACCCAAGTGTGATGACTGCAACAGTGAAACACAAAGAACATCAGCTTCAAGGCCATCAAAAGCATTAAATAAACCCCAAGTACATGATCAATCCAGGTTTATCTTATACAACTGTGAGCATTCCATTAACCATAAATGTAAAAAGCACTCCATTAACCATGGATGTGGAAAGCATTCCATTAACCATGGATGTCGGAAGCTCCCAAATTAATTTTTTGTAACTTGTCCACGTCATGCTTCATGATAAAAGTGAGCTGTAAAAAAGGGGAAGAATCTAACAGTAAATAATCCTTTTTTCATATGACTTTTTTGTTCCTTTTTGTTCTATTACCATAAGTGACTGTTTTCCAAATGACAAAGTGCCATCTGCATCAATTCCTATATCCAGGTCTGTTTGTAAGCTTCTGAGCAGTGCCAGAGTCTGCTCTTCAATTTTTCCCTAGATCTACTAGTTCTCTCCTCTCCCGCACTTTTACTAGCTTATTAGTCTAGTACTTTACCAGACTTCTTGAAGCAATTATTGTAGCACACAAAAGTGCTACCAGCACTGAACATTCTACAAGGAAACGGCTCCAGTACTTATTATCAATGCCCACCCCTCCAAGCATGTCTAAAGGTCAGTTCCCTGTGCTTTCTCCTATTAACATGGTGAACTTGGACATCCTGAGGCAATGCAGCAACTGCCTCATGCACACAGACAACCCTCTCCTCTTACCCCTCCAACATTCAGACTAGCGAGAGATGCAGTTATATATCCAAATTGGAAGCAACGCACTCTCCAGCCAAGACCAGAATGGCTGGTCAACAGAAGGTTAACATTAGCAACACACAGCCCTCCAGAACACACACCAGCACTACCTTCACATAAAAACACAAACCACACACCCACCTTTACAGAGGCTCTCAATAAAAATCTGCTCAAGCAGCAGAGACCTCCAAGGCCAAAACGCACTTGACCACCATAACACAACACTAATCACGAGACACACAACTCTCCTAAACAGTATGCCACTCAACCAAAGCCCCTAAGGTAAAACAGCATGCCTAGCACACTAGTCATAGGTGACTCCATAGTGAGGCACACTGATGTCCCACTCACTAGGTTGAATAAGGAGAAAGTAACAATCAGCTGCCTTTCAGGTTCCAGGATCCGCCACATAATGCACGCACTCAGGTCTCTCAACAGCAGGTACAAATATGACTGTCACTGTACATGTGGCTGTGAATGACCTGAGACATAGCTCCCTGGGCTACATGGAGAGACATAGAGGAGCTCTCGGATTATGTAGCCCAGGTGGGTATGACCCTAGCCCTGAGCAGCATCCTACCATCACCCAGAACGATACCACAGTACAAGCAGAACATTATTGATTTCAACTTCTCCTGTTGTTTGTAACCTGTACCTAAGGAGTTTGTGAGCGCTGTTGAGTCCTACTCTACTTCCTATCCTAACTTAGAATGCCATTATTCAAGGCGCTGTACTGCAGCTGCTCCAGAGCATGCTTATTCCTGATCTCCCCTATCAAAACGCCTCACAACAGAACAGAGTAAGCAAAATAAGCGCTCCTGTAGCATACTTTCTTCCCATTTACCATAATCTCTAACCACTCTGTAGCACAAACGCTACTGAATGTGTTTCACCCTCAATTCAGGATACTTTTCCTTCCCTATAAGGCACCACACTGAGCCTTTAGCACCCTATTTTTACCTAACAGCCAGTATCTAATACTGCCTAGCCTCTTTTTACCCAACAGCCAGTATCTTATTCCACCTAGCTACTGTTTGAATTGTTGGGAGTTGTATACTCCCTCCCCGGCTGGTTTAACTGGTTTGTGATAAATTGCTAAGGACTTTTTTCTCTCACACACTGACTGCCTTCAATAATTGCATATTTTTCAACTCCTGCTTTAAGACATAGCCTTCCTTTGTTGAAATTGCTTCTAACTTTGCTTTGAAATTGCCTAGCCATCCTATACATACTGTATACAGGTAAAATGCATATATAATCTGTTGCAAATATATTAGGCTAGATATCTAATCTGTTTCAAATGTATTAGTCTGACCAAACTTGCTATTGTACCTCGGTATTAATCTGCTTCTCACACCAAATTTTAAAATGTATAACTGCATTTGTCTTCAGACTGTTATTAGTTGGTTGAGGTAATACTAACATTTGTCTGTGTTGCGCTCTCTCCTTGTCTTTCTCATTGCTCCCCTTTTTCATAGCTGTTCTCAATTACTTTTACCTCTAATTTAACCCTACCTCTCTTATACTCTTCTTCCAGACCTACTCCTCATTTCTGTTCCTCACACTTTCCCTCCAAATCTAATCCTCCTCCTATACTGTAGTTTATACATTACCCCTCCTCCTCCCTTCTCCCTATACTTAATTTTTTTTGTTTTTTCCCCTCTCTTTTACAGCACTCCTCTCCTGAGGGTCCATCTCTACCTCCTGAATTACACGGTCTTCCGCATAAAGCCAAGTCGGCCTACCTGGACTTTTTCTGCTCACTAATTTGGGCTTACCCGAAAGGAATCATCAGTGCGGAATCCCATACCTATATTGCTCTCAATAAATGTATGTAGCCTCACTACAAACTCAGTTATCAAAATATCCTCATATGCTAGCCTGTCCCTCAGTGTGCGACTCAGCATCCTACCACAGACCATAAAGATCCCCCTGTAATCTCACTACCTCTAGCCTCCCATCCCTAAATTTGAATCCCACTGAAGACTTACCCTCTCTTTCACTCCTCACCTCCACTTTTTTTCATACCTCAGTCTCTTGCCCATCTTGCCCCATTCTATTTTCCCACTGCCTCTCTAGCTGCATACTCTACACTCACCACTAGGTGGCAGCACCTTCCCACCTTTTGCCTACTCCTACTCTATTTTAAAATAACCTTTTCCTCTCCTCTTGTTTTTTTGTCTTTTTTTCTCCTCTTCTCTTTTCCACCTTCATCTCCCAGTTTCCTCTAAAGCCTACTATCCCATACCTTTAATCCTCTCTCCCTCTTTTTTTTTATACTATTCCCTCTTCCCCAAAGTTGCTCTATTCACTACCAATTCTACCCAGCTTTACTGTATTTTTCTTACTTACCTCAGCACCTACCTGCAGTGGCTGATACTTTTTCAGCAGGACTCTTCAGCTCTGTTGCTCTATCCCGCTCCGTTCGCCCTGCGGGCTCACTCCGCTCCCCTACCCTGCCCCCATTTCCCACCCACCCCCAGTGCTCCTACATTTATTGCCATTGCATACTCCCGCCCCTTTACAACACCCAATCCTACCACAGCATAATTCCTCCCTCTCTACCCAACTCACCCTACCCTATACGCCTCCCACCATTCCACCTGCCCTGCCGATTTCTCTCTAACCTCCATATTCCTATCTCCTCTAAACAAACTTCAACCACAAATGTCTTCTTTTACTTCACAATTCTTACCCCCACAACACTCATACTCCTCATACTTCTTCCTCTATACCATGCCACCTCTTATACAAACCTCCATATACACCCCCCACCTCCACACCCCAACTATTCAAATCACTTCTACAACATCTCTGCCTCTCTTACCACTATCCACCCCACCTCTCTATTAACTTTAAAACTCTTCCTAATCTCCTCAAATTTCTACAAACCTAAACACACATCCCACCCTCCATCCCTAACCAAACTAATTCCTAAAAAAACGTATTCATCTTCTCTCATACCTCTTTCTTAGCAGGCGACATTCATCCTAACCCCGGACTAAACACCTCTCAAACTAATAACCATAGCTCCAATAACAAACCTATTCATAAAGACCTCAAACTCCTCACCATCAATGCCCAAAGTTTAACAAATAAAATTACCCTGTTTCATGCCTGGATCAACCATAACTCACCAGACACAGTAGCCATCTCTGAAACCAGGCTAAAACCACACAACTAACTCAGAATTCCTTCCCCCCAGATTTCAATGCCTTCAATCAGACCGCCTAAATAAAAGAGGTGGTGGAGTAGCATTAATTTACTCTAATCATTTATCTATTACTCCCTTCCCAAATCCTATCCCATTCCTTTAACAATGCTGAACTAGTGATTGGCATGCTAAAATTAAATAACCAAAAAGGTATCTGTATCATCTCCCTTCACATTCTCCCTTGTAATAACACCAATATCTTAGAAGACTTCCTCTCCTGGACCTACACTAATATTAAACAAGAAACTTACTTAATGGGAGATGTAAATATTGACTGGCAAAAAATCATAGACCCCAACCCCACCTTATCAATTAATCTCTTCAACTTTACTCAACTTATTCACACCATCACCAGGCCCAACAAGACCAACCGCCCAGGCTCCATCCTAGACTGGATACTAGTGTCCCACCCAAATAAAATCACTACATCTGGTGTCACTCCCGATCCATTAGGAGACCACCTCCCTGCTTTCATCCACAGAGCCACTTCCTCTTCCCCATACTCCCACCACCTCCTACAAACCTGTAACCTAACTTTAACCCCTCTACCTTCTCTGACTCCCTTAAGCTCACAAACTGGAACCCACCAAAAACTTACCTCTAGACGAAGCTGTAGACTTCTTCAACTCTACATTCCTTTCTGTCCTAAACTCCCTAGCTCCAACACAAACCAAATGAGTTGAAGCAAAAACAGCCCCTTGGCTTACAAAAGCTACCAAGAAAATTATGCAACAAAGAAACAAATCTTGGAAAAGCTATCACCATCATAAACAGCCTGAGCTGTTACTAAAATACAAACAGCTGCGAAACCTAGCCAAAAAACAAGCCATTAAAGACAAAAAAATCCTATTACAACCACCTACAAATAAATAATACAAAGAACCCCAAACAATTCTGGAACTCTATAAACTCCCTTCTCAAGCCCGGTACCACAAATAACCCTTGTCCTGACACTAGCAAATCTAACCAAGAAATCGCCAAACTATTTAACACCTTCTTCACCTCTTCCATTGCTGAGTTGACCAAAACCTTCCCCAATAACATCCCCCTTACCCACCTCCTTCCTAGCTTCCACCCCATCTCCTCCCACTCCCCCTATTTTCGAACTTAAACCTGTATCCACCCTCATAAAAAAGTCTCTATAAACTCAAACCTTGCACCAATGCTCCTGACAACATTCCCTCCTCCTCCTTAAAAATTGCCTCTGACAGTATTGCTCTCTCTATCAGCATCCTGATCAATAGATCACTACTCGAGTCATATGTACCAAAACTATGGCGTTCTGCTTTTATTCTCCCACTCCACAAGGGTGGCAAAAACTGTAACTTCTCCAACTTCCACCCCATAGCTCTCCTCTCTCCCATCTCTAAACTTCTCAAAAAATGCATTCACATATAGCCCATGCCATTCCTAACCGAACATCAACTACTCTCTCCTACCCAACACGGCTTCTGCCCTGGACACAATACCAACACAGCCCTTCTCTCCTTTTTATACTCTATCAATTCAGCCCGAGACTCTGGCAACTTAGTTTCATCTATTCTATTAGATTTATCTAAAGCTTTCGATACCATCTCACACCCATCTACTAGACCATCTATCTAACCTTAACATCTCCCCAAAAATTCTTTCCTGGTTGTCCAGCTATCTTTCCGACAGGTCCCAAGCAGTGAAATGGGGCCAATCCTCTTCCACCTTCCTTTGAACACCCACAGGAGTTCCCCAAGGCTTCATTCTTGGCCCTCTGCTATTCAACATCTTCATTAATGATTTCCACAATGCCATTCCAAACACCAAAATTGTCCAATATGCAGACGACTCTACTCTGATCTGCTATGCCTCCAACCAATCTGAACTCAAATCTCTAACTCAATCTGCCTTCTCAACCACTGAAAAATGGATGCTCCAAAACCACCTCTCACTCAACGCTAACAAAACTAAAATCCTCCTATTCACTCCCTCCAAAGCCATTCCCATTGATAAAAACTCATTTCAAATTACCAGCCTCAACAACTCTATCACTGATATGGTTCCCTCCGCCAAACTCTTGCGGGGGTCACCATTGATGAACACCTAAAATTCAACACCCATATCCAACTTATCAAGAAAACCCACATAAAACTCTGCCTACTCTACAGGAATAATCACTTCCTCTCTCACTCCACTAGACTGACCCATGCCACTACCTATCTTCTCCCGTCTCTTCTATATGGCGCTCCACTACTTACTAATCTATCTTCCGCTCTCACCTCCAAACTAGAAGTATGCTACAACAAAATCTCCAGGTTTGCCAAAAAAGCAAAAGCCTCCTCTCACCATTGCTCCTCCCTACTAACTCGAAACTGGCTTGAACTCCCAGATCAACTAGACTTCCTCCAAATTGTCTCAGCCCACGAGTTAATATTTCAACCCACCAGCTGCCATTCTTTATCTAATATTCTCCTACCTTATAGCCCCCCAAGACCCCTTAGATCCATTCATCAAAACCTTATTACCATCCACAAATCTAAGCACCCTGTTTGGTCAACTTTTACTCTCCTACACCCTAGCTAAAAAATGGAACGCCCTGCCCTCCACTTTGAGGGCCTATGACAACCTGAACACCTTCAAAAGACTACTCCACTCCTACCTATTTCTTCACAGAGAATGTAACTGCACTCCTCTCCCCACACCTCCCCTCTTCCTTTTCTCCTGGCTAACCTTCTTCCCTTCTAAACCTCTCACTTACAATACATCTTCTTATTTGAATGCAATTTATATGATTTTTTTCCTATTGCTATTTCAATTTGTTTATGTAACTTACAATGGGATACTTCTATATGTTATGTAAGTTATGTGGAACTTCGCTGCTTAACCAAAATGAAAATTATATACCTTATGTAACTTATGTGGAGCTTTTCTCCCCGGACCTCCACTGAAAATGGGCTTTCGAGCCCAGTGGACCTCCCCGGTCACCAAACTGGAATAAAATAAATAAAATAATAAATAAAAAAATGGTCTAAGTTTCTGGTGTCATACTAAGGGGATCCAGTATCTGTCTGCCTGGGATGACATGAGTGACAGACTTCGATGGTTTGCCAGTAATGGCCTGCATCTGTCAACCCTGGACTTCTGGATACTGGCCAAGGCTCTTGCCACCCCATAGTGCCTCTTTTAGGTGGTGTTCGAAAGACCAAATTACCACCATAAAAGCTGCAAACAAAAGCAATAGGAGGGTCATGATAATCAACGCTAGAAGTCTAAATCTCAAAATGCACTTGCTTGAAGCACTGCTTAAAATGGACAACATCAACATTTGTGCTGCAACAGAAACCTAGTTCAAGGCAGCAGAAAAACACCCCTGCACTACCAGGCTATAACTCATTCCACACCTTTCGGCCCCAGAACTTGGACCGAAGCTCCAAAGGCAGTGGTGTTGCCATATTCATAAAGGATGCACACACCTCCAGACTGGTAGCCCAACATAACGCATCAGAGATACTTCAGGTACAGCTACCTCTGGGTAAGACAGTGATTCAGGTCATAGCCTGCTATAGGTCCCCAACCATGTCCCAAGACTCGCATTCCATGTTCCCAAGCACCCTGGAGAATATTAAGGTCCAACCTAACACTCTCTTACTAGGTGACTTCAACTATTCCTCCATTAACTGGGTTAACTACTCACACACCAATACACTTGGAGTTCATTAATTCCAATACCCTGGACCAGCTCGTTCTTACCTCCAACTAGAGATAACATCCTTGACCTGGTCATTGCTAACATGGGTGACCACTGATCTACACCAATAGTCAACTCCTCCCTCGTTAGTTCCGACCACAAACTAATCACCTTGGAAATCTACATCCCCCTCACCCCCCCACAAAGGTAACCCCCATAAAAAACTTCTCCAAAGCTAACTTTAGGCTCCCAAAAACAGAGGTGGCTAACTTCACGGCACCAATGCAAATGGAGAATAGTTGCATGACCAGCAAATCATACACCAATGCACTGTACGATTGCATATATAAATGCATGGATCTCGCCATACCCAATAGAACCAAGATGCTCTCCTCCAAAAATAGGAAGCCAATCTGTTGGTCCCCTGCCATAAACAAACACTACAACAGCAGGAGGAAACTGATGTGGAATAAGGTGAAATCCCAAGACTGGAAAAAACTCCCATATCAGCCTCAACAAAAAGTTGAGATACCTCATCAAATCCTCTAAATCTAGCTATGAAAACAGAATTGCAGCAGATAGTAAAGACAACCACAAGGCATTCTATAGTTATGTAAAAATCTCCACGGCAATATCCAGATTTGCTCTGAGCTACTGCACAATGGTACCGCCTATACCAAGCCAACAGATACTATCAGTATACTGGCCGACAGATTCAATGCCAACTTTACCCCCCCCCCCAGGACCAATCACAATAGCAGTAGATTGCCAGGCACCCAGTATTACTGCTGCACAGGTTAAAAGAGCAGTGTCCAAGGCCAAGAATACAGCTTCTATGGGAGCAAACAGTATCCCTGACTGTGATCTACATGAACTACAGAGTGAACTGGCACCTCACCTGTGTGCCCTGTTCAATCACAGCCTCACCTCAGGCTTTGTCCCTACCGAATGGCACACAGTTACAGTCATCCCTCTCCACAAAGGACGAGCGACTACAGACCTCGAGAACTATCGCCCCATTAACCTGACGACTCTGATATGCAACGCTATGAACGCATCATCATGGACCTAATAAACAAAGATATAGAAAATCTCCAAACTCTGGATCCCACACAGTCTGGTTTTGTGCAGGGTAGATCATGCCTGCTCAACTTGGTCAACTTCTTTGAGTCAGTCACCAGAGCTGTGGATGAAGGCAAGGTGGTTCATACAGCCTACCTTGATCTGGCCAAGGCGTTTGATACCACTCTCCACTCAGGAATCATAGGAAAAATCACTAAGCTTGCATTAATGCCTATATCACTAGGTGGGTTGCAAACTGGCTCACAGACAGAACCTACTGTGTGACAGTAGCTGACTCCAAGTCAGACTGCCGACTAGTCACGAGTCCAACAGGGTTCTGTCCTGGCTCCTCTCCTGTTTGGAATCTACTTCTCTGAAGTCCAGGCCAACACAAAGGGACTCTGGCTGACAAAGTAAGCTGACGATTGCAAATTGTGAGCTATTATTAACTCCCCAAGTGATGCTGACATCCTACAGAATGGCCTCACCGAGACCAACGACTGGTGTCAGTATCATGGCCTTAAGCTCAATGCCAAAAAATGTGTCATCCCCTTTGGGAAAAACTCAGTTCCCAAGAATTACCACATTGATGGTAGTCCACTGAACACAGAAGGTGTTACAAGAGATCTGGGAACACAGGTTGACAGCAACCTCTTTTTTGATCACCACATTGCCACTGTGGTCAGAAAGTCCTTCTATGAACCACATCTCATTACTAAGGGTTTTGCATCCAGGAAGAAAGAGGTTATTGTCTCCCTCTACTCTTCCCTCATTAGGCCAGTCATAGAGTACAATACCCCATTTGGCATGTACCTCACCAGACACCTGCAACAACTGGAGAGGTCGCAAAAGTACCTCACAAAGAGGATCCATAAACACTTTTCCTATATGGATAGACTCAAAAAACTCCAACTATTCTCCGTTTCATATCGCCTACTTGGAGGCGATCTCTACTTGACTTAAAAAGCCATGTCTGACCCAGCTCTGTTAGAAATGCTACATCTAAAGAAATCCCAATCCCTCTGCACCACACGCTCTGGAGACCTCAATCTCATTACTACAATCAACAGAACAAGCTGGAGGGACAGATTCATAACCCAGAGACTACCCATGCTATGGAACAGACTTCCCATACAAGTCAAGCAGAGCACCTCACTGACCCTCTTTCAAGAGAAATCTTGATGAATGGATGGGAAACAGAAACTTCACCCTGGGGATAACTCCAGTGGCTCTAGTCGACAGAGGCACTAGGAACTAAGGTCGGGTGGTACTATGCGAGGGTAATCCTATGGCTAGGCTTGTAAATGCCCCAGGGCTATTAGCCTAGTACACACCTATGAACCTATATCATTAATATGCTGTTGGAGGGCAGGTTATTGGTCTACAGCTCTTAGGATGGCTTTTTGGTTCACTCACTCACTGGGAATCCACTAGTCCATTAAGTTACAACACTAGCTGTGCGGGAGTTTGCACACACAACTCTTCATTATGAAGATGGTCTATCACTTCAAGTTCTATTTGCTAATACTCCTTTTTGTTTTTACATTCTCCCTTGGTGATTTAATATGTTGTGTTGTGAAATATGCCACTTCAGAGTGACTTCGCCTGTACTTCTCTTCAAACTTCTTTGGAGCTGCTCTTTTTGCATCTTTTCAGTATAAATATTCTACCATATCAGATCTTTTCAGTATAAATATGCCACCATATCAGATCTTTTCAGTATAAATATGCCACCACATCAGATCTTTTCAGTATAAAAATATGCCACCACATCAGATCTTTTCAGTATAAATATGCCACCAGATCAGATCTTTTTGGAGTTCCGCTGTGGCGACCCCTAACCGGGAAAAGCTGAAAAACACAAAATCAGATCTTTTCTCATTTACTCAATTCTTTTTCTAGGTGGCCCGCTGCTTCTTCGTCTTCACAATGGTTTTCCTTGATCTACTGGATTAAGAACTTAAAATTGTATCTGCACCTTTTGACAACTTTTTCTATTTCTTTTTTTTCCTCTCTTACTACATATCCTCCATCAGAAAATTATGGGCTTTTTGCATACTACGTTTACAGGTCAACAATCACTAAAGCCTTTGAAACCTAGCCACGCATCCCAAATCTCTGACAAGTTCTGGTACCCATGGGGCTTGGGAGATGAAACATTTATTGACTGCCTTTGCCCATTAGAAACATGGATGCCAAACCAGGGAAACATTTTCTGTTCCCCATCCAACTGTTCAAGTTGCGTTTGAATTGGGTCAGGGAGGAACTTTGCTTTACATGGATCAGGAACCTATTCCAGAGAAGAGGTTTGTCACTGGGATACATACCGTTCTCTCTAGCAGGTGCTATTTATATCACAGGCAGGGTTCAAGTCTTTAAAACAGGTAATTCTGGTGCTGTTTGTTTTTACGATATGCAGGAGGGTCATCAGGGTGGGGTCTGACAAAGCATTGTATGCTGGGCATAGATCTCCCCGCAACAGCCTATAGAAAAGAATACAAGGACAGGACTTTGAGGTGGTCTGCACAGGGCATGTTACTTATGCCCTCTGTTCGGTTAGTGAGGAACCTCTGTTGACCTTCCAATTGTTGGATGTGCCTAGTTAGGTATATACCAAAGGATGCATTGTACTCGAAAAGAATGACTGCACTCAAAGATCTGATGAATGCTGAATACAATGGAACAGTCACCTCCCTTGGACCTAGATGCCATACTTTTTTTTTAATACATTGTACAACATAAAATAATTTTGGTATTACTGTAAACCTGTGATGGACAAAGGTTAGATTAAGGTCTCTGTGTTCTCCCAATTCCCTGAATACTGGGTCAACTCTTCCAGGTGTGTTGTCAATATGATGCTTATCAGGGGTGGATGACTTCCCAAAAGATATTACATATTTCTTAGCATTTAGTTTTAGTCCATGGCTGTCACAAGTTATTTGCCTGTGTCAGCCTTAACTGAACAACATTAGTGCTGGTGGGGGATTCACTGACTGCTTCTAATATGCAATCATCTGCAAATCTAAGCAGCAATTCCAGGACCAACCCCGAAGGGACTCCATTTGTGACTGGCCTTTTTACAGAGACGGAATCCTCAATTCTAACCTCCCGGGTCCTGTCTGTGAGCCAGCTGGCTATCCAGTGGGTGACAATTACTTATACCTAAGCTCTTGAGTTTGTCAACAATGCCCGAGTGAGGTAGTGTACCAAATGTCTTGTTCACATCAACACAGGTGGTGTGACCCTCTGCCCTCTTCACTGCTTTCATGACCTTCACAAAGGAGCCCACCAGGCTGAGTAGGCATGACCTGCTCTTACAGAAACAAATTGTGTTAGTTCTATACAATAATACTTACACACTGTGAAGACAGAGATGTCCCTTTAGCCCAAGTAAGCACTGGCCTCCAAGAACTTACAAACAGTTCAGAACAGCAACTCTGTAACTGAACTTTTTTTAAATTATAGAAAGTGGGAAAATAGCAAGATTTTTTTTGTTTAAGGATAGCAAAGACACACAAGTCTCTTATTGCAGCACTTGCATAACCCAAATCAGCACTTGTCCAAATCTCCTAGACAGCACTATTATTTTCCAAATCTCTGAGACAGCACTATTATAATACAGCATAAGGCCCTAGATTGTCCGCAAGATAAGTGAAATTTACTTTTCCAAGCATGTCCAGAGGTCAGCTTTAGGTGTACACTCCAGTTCATCTGGTGGAATTGGGCATCCTGAGGCAATGTCACAACTGCCTCATGTATACAGGCAACCCTCTCCTCCTACCTCTAGACACAATCATTTGTGAGAGATGCAAATACACAGTCACACATGGATCTACAAAACAAGCACCGGCAAAACAGAAACATAAATACAAAAAAACGTACTCGGAGGCACTAGGTACCAATCTGAAAAAGAAACAGTGCCCTCCAAAGCAGGCAAGCAAGCAACCTGCACCTCCAAACACAAGCCAGAAAACACATAATTCACCTCAGCAGTGTGCCTCACGACAGCCCCGAAGGCAAAACACCATACCAAACACGCTAGTAATAGGAGACTCTATAGTAAGGCACAGAGATGTTCCACTCACCAGGCTGAGCAAGGAGAAGATTACTGTCAGCTGCCTGTCAGGTGCTCGGTCCCGCCACATAACACAGGCACTTAGGTCACTCCAGAACAAGTACAAATATGACGCTGTCATTGTACATGTTTGGTGTGAATGATCTAAGACGTACCTCTCTGGACTACATGAAAAGAGACATTGAGGAGCTCTCTGTTCATGTAGCCCAAGCTGGTATGACCCTGACCTTGAGCAGCATACTACCTTCACCTAGAATGATGTCACAATAAAAGACAAAATGATCAATTTCAACAACTGGCTAAGCTTCTGGTGTCATTCTAAGGGGATCCAGTGTCTGTCTGCCTGGGATGACATGATAGACAAGCCTTGCTATTTCGCCAGAGATGGTTTGCACCTGTCACCCCTAGGCTATCGAATACTGGCCAAGGCTCTTGCCGTCCCCATAGTGCCTTTTTTAGGCAAGGCTCAAAGGACAAACCAACCACCGAAACCAGCACTGGTAACCAAAAACTAAGGGTAATGCTACTCAACACCAGAAGTGTCAACCTCAAAATGCACGCACTCTAGGCACTCCTCAGTATGGAGAAAATCGATGTTTGTGCAGTGATGGAAACCTTGTTCAAGGCTCCAGAGACCACCCCAGCACTACCAGGCTACAATTCATATCATACCTTCTGGCCTCAGTTACCGGATTGCAGTACAAAGGGCGGAGGTGTATCCATATTCATCAAGGATACCCACATCTCCAGGTTAGTGGCGCAGCATGATGCCCCAGAGACCATCCATGTGCAACTATCAGCAGGCAAAACCACATTTCAAGTCATAGCCTGTTATAGATCGCCCACCATGTCCCAAGATGCTCACTCAGCATTCCTTGAGGCATTGGAAAATATAAAGGTCCTACCCAACACCATAATTTTGGGTGATTTCAACTACCCTGGTATAGACTGGGCGAACTACCAAAGTTCTAACTCCTGTGCCCAGCGGTTCATAGAATTTATAAATTCAAATGCCCTTGAACAACTGGCATGTTCTCCCACTAGAGGGGACAACATATTGGATTTAGTCATCACAACTATGGGCACCCATTGTACCACACCAGTTATCACTCCCTCTCTGGTCAGATCAGACCACAAACTGATAACCCTAGACATCCTCACCCTTCCACCTCCCCAGTCAAAGAAACCATCATAAAAAAAACTTTCCAAAGCAAACTTCAAACTACTTGCGTCAGAAGTGGAAAGCTTCACTATTCCCTTGCAGAAGGATAATGATATCCATGATGCGGAATCCTACACCAAGGCACTTTATATGCATCTTCAGGATTGCATGGACCGTGCTATCCCAAATAAAACCAAGACTCCTTCCTCAAGCAAGAAGAAACCAGTCTGGTGGAACCCGGCCATAAGCAAACTATACAATAAAAGGAGGAGACTTATACAAAAAAAAAGGCAAAATCTCAAGTAGAAAAATCTTCCCTGATCAGTTTTAGTAAGAAATTGAGGGCCCTCATCAAGTCAACTAAAGCCAATTTCGAAAAGAAAGTTGCCAAGGATAACCATAAGGCCTTCTATGGTTACGTCAAAAACCTAAATGGCAACGCTTAGGTCTGTTCTGAGCTAGTACAAAATGGAACAATATACACTGACCCCATTGACATTGCCAACATCTTAGCTGACAGGTTCAGTGCAAATTCCACCCCCCCCCCACCACCACCTACAGGTGTAACTCTAATTATTACTGATACGTTGGTTAATAAGGCTCTAGCTAAAACTAAAAACACTGCATCCATGGGACCAGATGGTGTCCCAGGCTGTGTCATATGCGAGCTCCAAAATGATTTAACCACGCATCTGAATACCCTGTTCAGTCTCAGCCTCTTGACAGGATATGTGCCCAAAGAATGGCGCACAGCAACAGTGGTTCCGCTGCGCAAGGGTGGGCCCACAACCGACCCTGGGAACTACCGATCAATAAGCCTGTCCAGTCTGATCTGTAAGACAATGGAGCGAATCATTATGGAACTCATAAATGGAGAGATTGGGAACCTCCAAACACTTGACCCAACACAGTTCGGCTTCGTCAAGGGCAGATCATGCCTCCTGAACCTGATGGACTTCTTTGAGACAGTTACTCAGGCCATAGATAAGGGAAAGGAGGTACACATGGCTTACCTTGACCTTGCTAAAGAATATGACACCATTCTCCATTCGGGTATTATTGATAAACTCACCAACCTGGGCATAAACCCTTACGTCACAAGATGGATCGCAAACTGGTTCTCAGACAGATCCCACAAAGTAAGAGTAGCGGGATCTATATCCCAATCCAGACCAGTAACGAGCGGTGTGCCTCAGGGCTCTGTCCTGGGGCCCCTCCTGTTTGGCATATACTTCTCAGAAGTACAGGCAAGCAATGAAGGGCTGTGGCTGACCAAGTTTGCGGACGACTGCAAACTGGGTGCTATAACAGAGTCTCCGGCCGACATGGATATCCTCCAGAAAGGTCTTAACGAGACTGATGCATGGTGTCAAAGCCATGGTCTCAAGCTAAATGCTAAAAGATGCGTAGTAATCCCCTTTGGAAAAACAAGAGTACCCGCGAACTACCACATAGCAGGTAACCCCCTGAAATCTGAAGAAGTAATAAGGGATCTGGGGACCCAAGTAGATCGTCAGCTTTCCTTTGATAACCATGTTGCCAAGGTGGTTAGAAAATCATTCTATGTGACCCATCTGATCACGAAAGGGTTCGCATCAAGATCTAAGGATGTAGTGGTGCCCCTCTACTCTTCCCTCATCAGACCTATTATTAAGTACAATGCACCAATTGGAATGTACCTGGCTAGGCATCTCCAGCAGCTGGAGAGACCACAGAGGTACCTCACTAAGAGGATTACTGGCCTCAAACAGTTGCCCTATGCAGCACGATTGAAAAAACTAAGGCTTTTCTCTGTTGCATACTGCCCTCTCAGAGGCGATCTCTATCTAACATACAGAGCCATGTCCAACCCAGAACTGTTGAACATTCTCCATCTTAATAAAACCAAATCCACTCGAGCTACACGCTCTAGGGATATAAACCTCAGCACAACAATGAATAGAACATGCTGGAGGGATAGATTCCCTTCGCAGAGACTTCCCTTGCTATGGAACAAGGTCCCGATCTACATAAGACAGAGCCCCTCACCTATCACTCTTCAAGAGGAACCTTGACGAGTGGATGGGTAACAAAGTTCACACCAGGGATCATACCAACAGCTCTACTAGATAGGGGCCAAGGGTACTTAGCTGCTAGATCAAGGGCCTAGGGAACTAACCAAAGGGGCGGTGAATACCGCACAACGTGACTGGGCTAATATATGCCTTCGGGCAGATAGCCCAGTATCTACCTATGAACCTTAATATCTTCCTTATCCACAACCTTCCATTTTACCTCTATTCCTTCTTGCTTGCCCTGTCACTTTTTCTGTTTTTGTAGATTACTACTTCTTTCTACCATGGGGGGGGGGTGGGGGGGGCAACTTCCCCCTAATCCCAGCCTAACACAGGGGTAAGAAGATTTCCATGTTCTGAGTATTCTGCTCTGGCTTTTTCCCCAATCCTAGCACTAGGAGTGGACAATGTTTATCCTAGGAACTGTACATAGTCTTGTTTTTAGCTCTCTTTTTCCATGATGCATAAAATACAGTCCAGATATCAGTGCTGTTTTGGTGCGATTTTGTAACAAAAAGGGTCCACTATGTAAAGTTACTCCCCAAGACGTGAGCATGAACTGAGTTCCACCAATACTACTCTCCATCTCTTGCTGATCTTTTCTCACCATTCATCCTCCCATCTCTCCATATGGAATGGAATGTACTGTACCCGCGCTATTTTATACAATTATGTAATGTGAAACATTCAACATGCTACTGTACATCATTTTCGAACACAAAGTCTTTCGGCTTTTCCCAGTTAGAGGTCACCACGGCAGAACTCCGGCCTGCTAATGATTGCCAGTGGAGTTTTACGGTGCAGAGTTGCCAGCCCAATGCCCAGCCTTCAAAGAAGGCACACCCATTCACGCACGCACCTATCTGCATGTCCTTAAACATCACTCGACTGCGGGGAGGACATGAAGACTCCACACAGAAGGTGCTCCAGCAGAGAATAGAACGGGAGGAACCTCTTGCTGTGAGGCGACAATGCTAACCGCTGCACCACTGCGGCCATACATCATTTTCTAACACTGTGCTACCAAAATCGACACTAATGTTTAACTCGCACTACACCGTACCAGTGGAGGTTTTCTCTCTAGGCCTCTGCCAAAAAGGGGGTTCTGCACCTAGGTGGAATGCCTAGTCCTCAAATGAAAAACAAACAAGTGTCATTTTGTGGAATTCTCATCAAAACTAATTGGGTGATATAAAAAAAAAGGGTAAATATACAGAAAAGCATTTTGCTTCAAATTCACAACAGACAATTAGTACAAATGCTGCCCTCTTGTACGAAAACAAATAAAATTGGAAATTTCTGGTGAAGCACAACTTTTTGTTTTAAGGGTCAAAGCCAACATCAAAAGGGAAGCAAAAAAAGAATCCGAAAATGTTATTTAAATATTATGAGGCAGCTACTTCCTGGCTGCTTAAAAAAAGAAAAAAAAATGACAAAACATTAGAAAAGCCCTTGGCATACAGCCCTCAAAACTCACCTGTGTCCCTGTCCACTGCTGACATCTCTTCATCCACCATCATTGGGTCAACCTGCAAAACAAACAAAGGCATGAAGACTTTACACTCATACAAAGGATTCTGGCATATCTGCCACGTAACAAATTCAAGCTTTTGTGCATCGACATGTTTCTGTTCCAAAATAAACATTAAAAGAAAAGGAAGGAAATCGGTTGCAGTTAAAAGTCAACAGGGGCACTCAGAAATCAAACAGCATAACCAGAAAAATCCTAATGGCAAGTTAAAGGAGTCACAAAAGAAACACAAGACATGGGAAAAGCCTACACATTTTAAAGGAAAACGATATGTACAACTCACTCAACAATCACCAGAAAACTGAACAGACACTGGATTTAAACATACAATTGTAAATTCTCTATCTCAACTTCAACCATAAAGACAGAGTTAACTGCAACAAAGTAAAATGTGGTTCTATCTCCACCTGTGCACACAGCTACTAGAATGCCTTCATCAAAGATCAGATACCTGCCTGGGTACACGTCCTGGTTTTGCAACAGTAAGCATGTGGTCCAGGAGTCGTTTACAATTACCGGGCATGGTATCTGCAATCCTCCCTCCCCCAAATTGTGGGAAAAGGTGAACATCACAGTAAAAAAAAATATATATATGATTAACATCAATATTCTCTTTCACTTCAAAAGAAACTGCCAAAAAAATAACAAACAAACAAAACAGAGGTAGTGATGTAAAAGTGCCTCAAACATCTAAAACGTTTCAAGTGTCATAATAACTGAAACAAAGAAATTCCAGGCATGGAGGCTGTCTTATTGGACACTATGAAAAATAGAATCAGACCGAGACACAACCAGATAGCTGCTGCTGCTTCTACACAGAGCAAACCTCATCCACTCAAAGTAACTCACTCCTTTCCACCAATTCAACCATGCCGACTGCAAGCTCAGCAAATATGTCAGGACTTGAGTATGCTAGGGTGTGGCCACTACACTTTCATAGTGCTCTCTGCATCTCTACAAATATGCCATATACCATCCCACTTTTCCAAAAGCTACCAAATTGTAATATGGAATTTGTACAACATCAGAGAGCAAAAGAGATCAAATCTTGTAGCTTGACAGGCATGCTATACACTCCTCAGACACTAGCCATTAATTTCGAAACCCACCCTTACCTGAGCCTATCCAGAATGCCAAAGTGTATGGCAGGCAGCAGTTCACGATGGCAATATGCCATCTGGAAACTGCAGGGATGCAGGGCACCTGTGTGCTGCTAAGGGACGCAGGGCACCTGTGTGCTGCTAAGGAACTGCAGGGATGTAGGGCACCCGTGTCCTGCTAAGGGACTGCAGGGGTGCAGGGCACCTGTGTCCTGCTAAGGGACTGCAGGGGTGCAGGGCACCTGTGTGCTACTAAGGGACTGTAGGGACGCAGGGCACCTGCGTGCTGCTAAGGGATGTAGAGACGCAGGGCACCTGCATGCTGCTAAGGACTGTAGAGACGGAGGGCACCTGCATGCTGCTAAGGACTGTAGGGACGGAGGGCACCTGCATGCTGCCAAGGACTGTAGGGACGCAGGGCACCTGCATGCTAAGTGACTTTGGGGATGCAGGGCACCTGTGTGCCACCTAAGGAATTTGAGAGATACCTTCACACAATCTGCCATTGTATTACTGGTGTGTAAATGTAAATAGGACCAAGATGAAACCAATATGAACACAGGAGATCTTGAAACTTCTATACAGAAAACAGGAGTGCCAAGAATCAAATTAGGAATCCGGGCACTGACAGGCAGCAAGTTTTACCACTGTATGACCCTTACTCTTAAAACAGTTACAAGTAAAAATAGATTAATTAGCATAACTGCATACAAAGCTGAAAATCTTTACAAGAGTAAACTAGGAATGATAAAAGGGACCCTGTGCGAAAATCTAAACATTACACACCAGATTGCTCTTATACTGCAGAATCGTCCCCAAATTCTGCAAGAACTTGCACAATGAAAACACGGTTACAGCAATACAGAACATGTACTTCATTTGAATATGGATTCTTTTGAGCAGAGCAAGCTAATTTCATTTCTGCCTCAGGGAACAGTAAAATGTAGTATAAAGCTGATAATCAAGCATAAAAATAGTACTTTTGGTCAGCATACAGAAAGTGACTGTTTGCTGCCCAGAGGGTTGCATAACATTTGACCTGTTAGTAACAGCCTGCATTTAACTGCCGGAACCTGTGTTCTGAGACACTGCCTTCCAGACTATCTGCAAACATACAGAGCTGAGTATATATTTTTTTGGTTATAGATTTTGTTAATTGTTGCTTAGATCTCTGTTGAAACTGTTGTCTCCTTGTTCTGAGAGACTGATCTGCAAATATACAGAGCGGAGTATATTTCTTTGGTTTTAGTTTGTACTGGTAGATGTTGCTTAGATCTCTGTTGAGACTTTGTCCCACCGACCCTCCCTACTTTTGGTTTGTAGTTTAAATTTGGTGGTTTTAGCAGTTGCCCGCCCCACTGTAGATTTGATCTGGGACACTCCCCCAGTCCCATCTCTTTACCACATTCTACCTAATAAACTATTTCTGCACTTGCTTTTAGTCCTTTTTAATTTAATTGCATTTTTAAACTGTTTTTGGTCTAATATTGCTACATACTCAAGTGTGCTAGCTTGCACTGAATGTGAATTGTTTTTACTACTGTTTTTGCTACTTTTCTGTAAAAAAAACTAAACCTGTTTCCTACCTTTCCTGTAACTAGTGTTCCAGATACAGATTTGCTGTATCCAGGACTGTATGTAAGCTTCTGAGCCCCCCAAGCCTTTCTGTGTTTGAGGGAAGCCTTCTAGCTTATCAGTGGGGTGGTAAGCACTATAACCTGTTTACCACATAAGGAGTGGTTCTGGCCCAGAAATTGTAGTTATTGGCCATTTGGGCAATCTCTTCCATCTCTCTCAACTTTCTGATTTGAAAGCCTGCATTTGCACTTGTTTCTGTCCTGTAACTCGTCTAGTGCAGATACAGTTTCTTAGTTTTAGCACTTAAATTTGCTTATTCATGCTCAGCACTTGTTCAGAACTTGTAAGCACTAAATAAGCTACTAATTACTATAGCACTCAATCTTCCTCATTACCTAGAGGAAAACAGTTTTTGTACTTAACTGTTCCCACTTGCTTAGAGAAAAACAGCTCTTGTACTCACTTTCCTCACTTACCTAGGGGAAAACTGTTTTTTTATTCAGGCATGTCCAAGGGTCAGCTCCCAGTGTTCTCTCCTGTCTATCTGATGAATCTGGGCATATTGCGGCAATGTAGAAATTGCCTCATGTACACGGACAACCCTCTCCTCCTACCACCCAACACTACAACCTGTGAGAGATGCACTTATCTAGCCAAACTGGAGGTAAAGCTCTCTCTAACCAAACCAAGACTGAACGTGACAGTCATGAGGATAAGGTAAACATTAGCACCACACCACACTCATCACATAGTCTCACTAAATCTACACCACCAAAATCCACACATAGAAACATAAAAACATTTGCAGGGGCTCTCAATAACAATCTGACTAAGCAACAGAGACCTCCAAAGCAGAAACGCAAGCAACCTCCATCCCCCAACACAACCCAAATGACACATAGCCCACAGACTCAGTGTGCCACTCAACCACAGCCACTAAGGCAAAACAACGTACCCAACACACTAGTCATATGTGACTCTATAGTCAGGCACAGTGATGTCCCACTCACCAGGCTAAACAAGAAGAAGGTTACTGTCAGCTGCCTGCCGGGTGCCAGGACCCGCCACATAAC
This sequence comes from Protopterus annectens, assembly GCF_019279795.1. Lineage (NCBI taxonomy): Eukaryota > Metazoa > Chordata > Ceratodontiformes > Protopteridae > Protopterus > Protopterus annectens. The sequence goes on from NC_056750.1 coordinate 855,111,938, forward strand.
ACAAGCACTCAGGTCACTCCACAAGTACAAATATGACTCTGTCATTGTCCGTGTTGGTGTGAATGACCTGAGATGTACCTCCCAGGACTACATGAAGAGAGACATGGAAGAGCTCTCCGATCTTGTAGCCCAGGCAGGTATAACCCTAGCCCTGAGTAGCATCCTGCCATCACCCAGAATGATACCACAGTACAAGGACAAAATGATGGACTTCAACAATTGGCTAATGTTCTGGTGTCATTCTAAGGGGATCCAGTATCTGTTTGCTTGGGATGACATAGCCAACAGACCACGATGCTTTGCCATAGATGGCCTGCACGTGTCACCCCTAGGATTCCAGATACTGGCTAAGGCTCTTGCTGACCCTATTAGTGCCTTTTTTAGGCAAGGTTCAAATAATGAATTCACCACCATAACAGGAACAGGCAAGCAAAAACTGAGGGTAATGCTACTCAATGCTAGAAGTCTAAATCTCAAAATGTAGGCACTCCTTAAAATGGAGAACATCGATATCTGTGCAGTGACTGAGACCTGGTTCAAGGATCCAGAGAGCACCCTTGCACTACCAGACTGTAACTCATACCACACTTTTTGTCCTCCAAAAAAAGGAAGCCAATCTGGTGGTCCCCTGCCATAAACAAACTGTACAACAGAAGGAAGAAACTGTTGCAAAAGAGAGTAAAATCCCATGGAGTGGAGGAGCTCCCTGGTCATCCTCAGTAAGAAACTGAGATCCCTTATAAGATCCTCCAAAGCTAGCTACGAAAACAAAATCACCACTAATTCTAAGGACAACCACAAAGCATTCTATAGCTATGTCAAGAATCTCGATGGCAACACCCAGATCTGCTCAGAGTTACAGCACAAAGGCGTGAAAATTACAGAACCAACTAATATTGCCAACATCCTGGCAGATAGGTTCAGCGCTAACTTTACCACCCCAAACGGCCCATATCTATACAGAAAGAATGCAGAGTCCGTGTAATCACAACTACGCAGGTAAAAGCTGCACTCTCTAAAGACAAAAACACAGCATCCATGGGACCGGATATAGCTAGAGTAGATGGGAATGAGGAAGGAAGAGAAGTGCTTGGTGAACATTTGGCTGGAGAGGGTGAGGGGGTATTGGATTACCATGGGTAGAAGTAGGAAAAGAGGAAGTTAGTTTGCTAATAGAATCAATGAAGAAGGAGTTGAATTGAGTAGCCAGGTCTAAATCTGGGGCATTTGGGTAAGGGGTAGGGGTGTGTGGTCTGCTGGGGTTAAGGAGGGTAGAGATTCCTTTCCAGAATTTCTGTGGATTTGTTTTATTATTGTTTTGGAGGGTAAAGAAGTAATTTTGTCTGTCAGAGATAGTAAGCTTTTTTACTTTATTTCAGAGGGTTCGGTATTCAATGTGGGAATCAGGGGACTTTCTTTTCTGATAAAGTACCCAGGCTTTATCTCTAAGGCGCATGGTTGCTAATGTATTTTTGGTAAGCCATGGGGCAGAATTATTTTTTATTCGTTTTGTCCTTAGGGGGGCTTGGGAATCTAGTATTTTTAAGAATGTAGAGTTAAAGTGGGAAACTGCGTCTTCTAAGGCTAATGTCCTTAGAGTGTTCCAGTTGATTGCTTTTAGAGAATCTGAAAATGGTTATCAAAATCTGAACATGGTTATCAAAGGAAAGCTAAGTGGTTAGAAAATCCTTCTATGTGACCCATCTGATCACGAAAGGGTTCGCATCAAGATCTAAGGATGGTAATGGTGCCCCTCTACTCTTCCCTCATCAGACCCATTATTGAGTACAATGCACCAATTGGAATGTACCTGGCTAGACATCTCCAGCAGCTGGAGAGACCACAGAGGTACCTAACCAAGAGGATTACTGGCCTCAAACAGTTGCCCTATGCAGCACGACTGAAAAAGCTAAGAATGTTCTCTGTTGCATACCGCATTCTCAGAGGCGATCCTCTGTCTAACGTACAGAGCCATGTCCAACCCAGAATTGTTGAACATGCTCCATCTTAGCAAAACCAAATATACTCGAGCTACACGCTCTAGGGATATAAACCTCAACATAACAATGAATAGAACATGCTGGAGGGATAGATTCCCATTGCAGAGACTTCCCTTACTATGGAACAGGGTCCCGATCTACATAAGACAGAGCCCCTCACTATCACTCTTCAAGAGGAACCTTGATGAGTGGATGAGTAACAGAAAGTTCACACATGGGATCACACCAACAGCACTACTAGATAGGGGCCAAGGGTACTAGCTGCTAGTACAAGGGTCTAGGGAAATACTAAAGGGGCGGTGAATACCGCACAATGTGGCTGGGCTAATATATGCCTTCGGGCAGACAGCCCAGTACCAACCTATGAACCTAATAGAAAATTAAAAATTGTTATCGCATACAATTCCAAGTGGTTTTTAGTGGTAGTTGTACATAGTAACATACAGAACATTATACAGTAGGTAAAGCTACACTGATTAGACAAGTGATAGTGAAGACACAGATAAGAAAGGAAAGAGTACCGAAATAAGATAGAGTGAACACTACAGAAAAAGACAGTTTGACTAAACACCAGTGATAGTATTAGCCTTACGTGAATAACATCCTAGGTATATGTTTTTATGAGCAAGACCCTTGTGTTGCAAAATGTGAGATGTTACACTCTACCCCACTTGTTGCGTCTTTCGGCTTTCCCCGGTTAGGGGTCGCCACAGAAGAACTCCAGTCCGCTAATGATTGGCAGTTAATTTTTAATGCTGAGTTGCCAGCCCTGACGCACAACCTTCAACGAAGGTATGCCCATTCACGCATGTCTCCACACAGAAGACGATCTAGCTGAGAATCGAACCGGGCAGCGTCTTACTGTGAGGCGACAACGCTACCACAGCACCACCACCGCGGATTACACTCTACCCCACTAAATTCCAAATATTGAAAAGAATATAATGTGCTCCTTGCTGAATAACTATACATTTCTTTTTTCTCTCTTCATATCTTAGCTGTTATTTACTACTAACCTTGGCATGGCTATGTCTGCCATAAACATTTACATTTGTATCTTTTCTTAGTTAATCCATTCCTCTGCTTTAGAGAAACTGATTAGATTTCTGAAAGCTCTGTAATACATACAGAGGATCTCTGGTTATTGTACAGTTTCCCTAAGCTTGGCTAGAAGTCTTTCTACATCCTTTTACTAAGTAACCGTGCTAAAAGCTTTTACACTCTTATACTTATCAAAAAGTACTTGCCATGCAGCAACATTCAAATCTTATGCATACTGCCTAAAGACTCCCTTTGTCCCCTTAGCAGTCTGCAGCTGCTCCTCCTCTTGTTTTGTGAGCTTCCTCTTCTTCTGCAATACTTTAACCTTCTTAGCCCCTCTAAATAAAGTACAATGGTGCAAAATCATATTCTAGTCAGAAAAAAAATTTAGAACAAAGACTACAGGAACAACAATCAACAAAGAATAATGTGAAAAGATATTACTACAACTCAGCAGTTACAAGAGATATAAGAATTAAACTGTGATAAAAGATGCCTTGGGGGGGAATGAATAACTGTACTAAATTCCTTTTCAGACAAAATAAGACTATACATTTTTTTAAAACATTTAGAGAGGTTGTTAATATGGCTGAAAATGTGAGAAAGTTGATGCTTAAAAACCTCAGCTTTGGCCGGCTAAGATCTAGCTGTATTCAACTGGACGTATAAGAGAATTTAAGTACCTTTATCTGCACTTTTTTTCAAATACAGTACTTAAATTGATTTAATTGTGCTGCATGAATATTAACTGAGCTGGAAGTTTTGACTCTGTTCTTCAGTTAGTGCTTGCTTCAGTTTTATTATCTGTTAGTAACTGCAGGTGTGGGGGTAGCCACATTCTTTGATTTCCTGTCATTGCCTATTTAAGTGGTACATTTTGAAATATTTTCTGCTTAAAAACCTCAGCTTTGGCCGGCTAAGATCTAGCTGTATTCAACTGGATGTATAAGAGAATTTAAGTACCTTTATCTGCACTTTTTTTCAAATAATACAGTATTTAAATTGATTTAATTGTGTTGCATGAATATTAACTGAACTGGAAGTTTTGACACTGTTCTTCAGTTAGTTTTCCCACCAATCTTAGTGGCTTTGAAACTGCCCACCCCTCTTGTAAATTTGTGTTTGGATACTCCTTCTGGGCCCATCTCATTTGCTCACTCAACTGAGAGCAGTGAGATCATATTCTGATTTCAGGCACTCCTACTGTGTACAAAGAGAGCATCTGGGAAAGAGAACAAAAAAAATGTTAAGCTCGTTTCCTGCCTTTCCTGTTAAGTGGTCTAGACTGTTTGTAGGCTTCTGAACCCCCAAGCCCTTCTGTGTTGGAGGGAAGCCTTCTAGCTTAGTTTTGTTTCTTATAACTAGCCAGTTTTCTAGTTTCAGCACTCAAATCTGTTTTTTTGAACTCAGCACTTGCTCAGAACTCACAGTAAGCACTACATAAGCTGCAAATTACTACAGCACTCAACTTTCTTCACTTGTCTAGTGGAAAGCAGTTTTTAGTACTTAATAAATAAGCACCTATCCAGGCATGTCTAAGGGTCAGCTCCCAGTGATTTCTCCTGTCTACCGGATGAATCTGGGCATCCTGGGGCAATGCAGCAATTGCCTCATGTACACAGACAACCCTCTCCTCCTACCACCCAACACTACAACCTGTGAGAGATGCACTTATATAGCCAAACTGGAAGCAAAGCTCTCCACCCAAGACTGGACTAGACAGTCAAGAGGAGAAGGTAAACACTTGCACCACACCACACTCATCACATAGTTCCTTAAAACCTACACCACCAAAACACACACACACCTACATTCGCGGAGGCTCTCAATAAAAACCTGCCCAAGCATCAGGGACATCCAAAGCATAAACACAAGCAAACTCCACCCCCCAGCACAACCCAAATGACACATAGCCCACAAACTCAGTGTGCCACTCAACCACAGCCCATAAGGCATAACAACGTACCCAACACTCTAGTCATAGGTGACTCTATAGTCAGGCACACTGATGTTCCACTCACTAGACTAAACAAGGAGAAAGTTACTGTCAGCTGCCTGTTAGGTGCCAGGATCCACCACATAACGCATGCACTCAGGTCACTCCACAATAAGTACAAATATGACACTGTCATTGTCCATGTTGGTGTGAATGACCTGAGACGTACCTCCCTGGACTACATGAAAAGAGACATGCAGGAGCTCTCCGATCTTGTATCCCAGGCAGGTATGACCCTAACCCGGAGTATGCCATCACCCAGAATGACACCACAGTACAAGGACAAAATGATTGACTTCAACAATTGGCTAAGCTTCTGGTGTCATTCTGAGGGGATCCAGTATTTGTCTGCCTGGGACAACATGATCGACAGACCACGATGCTTTGCCAGAGATGGTCTGCACCTGTCGCCCTTAGGATTCTGGATACTGGCTAAGGCTCTTGCCATCCCTATAGTGCCTTTTTTAGGCAAGGTTCAAATGACAAATTCACCACTGTAACAGGTACAAGGCAAGCAAAATCTGAGGGTAATGCTACTCAATGCTAGAAGTCTAAACCTCAAAATGCACTCAACTCAAGGCACTCCTTAAAATGGAGAACATTGACATCTGTGCAGTGATAGAGACCTGGTTCAAAGCTCCAGAGTGCACCCCTGCATTACCAGGCTACAATTCATACCACACCTTTCGGCCACCTAACCCAGAACGAAGCACTAAAGGCGGAGGCGTGTCCATATTCATTAAGGATATCCACACCTCCAGGCTAGTTGCACAGCATAATGCATCCGAGATTATCCAAGTACAACTAACTCAGGGCAAGACCGCAATCCAAATTGTAGCTTGTTCCAGACCCCCCACCATGCCCCAGGATTCACACTCCTCATTTCTTGATGCATTGGAAAGTATTAGGGTACAACCCAACACCCTAATAATGGGCGATTTCAACTACCCCACCATTAACTGGGAAAACTACTCATGTACCAACTCTTTTGCTCAACGTTTTCTAGAATTCATAAATTCCAACGCCATGGATCAACTTATTCACACCCCCGCCAGGGGCAGCAATATCCTAGACGTGGTCATTACCAACATGGGAAACCGGTGTTCCACACCAGAGGTCAATTCCTCATTGGTCAGATCCGACCACAAGCTAATCAGCCTAGACATCCACATGCCACCCCCACCCCCAATTAGGGAAACCATTGTAAAAAACTTCTCCAAAGCCAACTTCACACTTTTTAAGACAGAAGTAGCAAACTTCATGACACCCATGCAGACGGACAATAGAGGCATGACTGCTGAATCCTACACAAATGCACTTTATAAGCACTTACACAAGTGCATGGATCATGCTATCCCTAATAGAACCAAGATGTTATCCTCCAAAAAAAGGAAGCCAATCTGGTGGTCCTCTGCCATAAACAAACTCTACAACAGAAGAAAGAAACTGTTGCAAAAAAGAGTAAAATCCCATGACTGGAGGAACTCCCTGGTCAACCTCAGTAAGAAGCTGAGATCCCTCATAAAATCCTCCAAAGCTAGTTATGAAAACAAAATTGCCACTGACTCTAAAGACAACCACAAAGCATTCTATAACTATGTCAAGAATCTAAATGGGAACACTCAGATCTGCTCTGAGTTACAGCACAATGGCACTAAATATACTGATATTGCCAACATCCTAGCAGATAGGTTCAGTGCTAACTTTACCCCCCTCTCACCCCCTAGAGGGCCCATCTCTATACCAGAAGAATGCAAAGTTCCTATAATTACAGCTGCACAGGTAAAAAACACACTCTCCAAAGCCAAGAACACAGCATCCATGGGACCTGACAATATCCCAGGCTGCGTTCTACACGAACTACAGAATGAACTGGCACCCTACCTAAGTACCATGTTCAATCATAGCCTCACCTCAGGCTTTGTACCCACTGAATGGCGCACCGCAACGGATATCCCACTCCACAAAGGGGGAGTCACGACAGACCCCAGGAACTACCGCCCCATTAGCCTGACAAGCCTGGCCTGCAAGGCCATGGAATGTATCATCGTGGAACTCATAAACAAAGACATTGGTAATCTCCAAACTCTGGACCCTACCCAGTTTGGATTTTTAAAAGGCAGATCATGTCTCCTAAACCTGACTGACTTCTTTGAAGCAGTCACCAAAGCCACAGATGAGGGTAAAATGGTTCACACAGCTTATCTAGATCTCGCCAAGGCTTTCAACACCATCCCCCACTCTGGAATTATAGATAAGCTCACTAAACTAAGTATATATCCCTATTGTCACAAGATGGGTTGCCAACTGGCTCACGGACAGAACCCACACTGTGAAAGTAGCGGATTCCAAATCCGACATCAGACCAGTGACAAGTGGAGTACCACAGGGTTCAGTCCTGGGTCCTCCCCTGTTTGGTATCAACTTCTCTGAAGTGCAGGCCAACACAGAAGGTCTTTGGCTAACAAAGTCTGCAAATGACTGCAAACTATGAGCCATAATCAAAACTCCTAACGATGTGGATAAACTACAAAAGGGCCTCACTGAGACAGAAACCTGGTGTCAAAACCATGGCCTGAAGCTCAGTGCCAAAAAGTGCATTGTCATCCCCTTTGGTAAAAACTCTGTACCCGTGAACTACCACATAGCTGGTAGTCTACTTAATGCCGAAAATGTGATGAGACCTTGGGACACAAGTGGACAGTAGTCTTTCCTTTGATAATCACATCGCCACAGTGGTCAGGAAATCCTTCTACGTGGCTCATCTCATCACAAAAGGATTCTCATCCAGAAAAAAAAGAGGTCATTGTTCTCCTCTACTCATCACTCACTAGACCCATTATAGAGAACAACGCCCCTTTTGGTATGTACCTCATCCAGAAAAAAAAAGAGGTCATTGTTCCCCTCTACTCATCACTCACTAGACCCATTATAGAGTACAACACAAGACATCTACAACAACTGGAAAGACCACAGAAATACCTCACAAAGAGGATTACTGGCCTCAAACAGAAGCCCTATGCAGACCGTCTCAAAAAACTACAGCTTTAATCCATCGCATATCGCCTACTCAGGGGCGATCTCTGCCTAACATACAAACTATGTCAAACACAGAGCTGTTGGACATGCTCCACTTAAAGAAATCCCAATCCCTTTGAGCTACACGTTCTAGGGACCTAAACCTTGTCACCACAATAAACAGAACATGCTGGAGGGATAGATTCCTGTCCCAGAGACTTCCCATACTCTGGAACAGACTACCTATGTCAAACAGAGCTCCTCAATAGCACTCTTCAAGAAAAATCTTGATGATTGGATGGGAAATGGGAAATTCACCCCGGGGATCACTTCTGTGGCTCTGCTCGACAGGGGCACAGGAAAATAATTTTCTTGGGTGGCGAAAGCCAGGGTATATTTTTTGGATAGGCTTGTATGTGCCCCTAGGGCCGATAGCCTAGTACCTATCTATGAACCTATGAATGCTTTGTCTTAAAATTAAAAAAGGATAACAGTGACCCCCGCTACGCTTATCCAGCCCATGTTGATTGCTTTCATTCCTCCGGAATCAAGGGTGGTGGTGATGGGGGGGGGGGGGGTTATAAGAACAGCCATTCTGCACAGAGAGCAGCAGTGAATTCATATGTTCATTGGCACTAGGCTAGCTATTTTATGCCTAGCCATTTTATGCCTAGCCAATATCTCAATAAAGGGTGAGAATCAGACCATAAACATTGTGTCTGTGAGGTAAAAACCTTAACCATTACACCAACCACAACCCCTATAGGTAAATACAAATCAATCCAGCTACAAACTACTACATGCCTAGCTAATACCAGTGACCAAACAGTGAGAATCAAACCCTGCACCTTCCATCTGGGAGGTAAAGGCCTTAACCATTACACCAACCACAACCCCTATAGGTAAATACAAATCAATCCAGCTACAAACTACTACATGCCTAGCTAATACCAGTGACCAAACAGTGAGAATCAAACCCTGCACCTTCCATCTGGGAGGTAAAGGCCTTAACCATTACACCAACCACAACCCCTATAGGTAAATACAAATCAATCCAGCTACAAACTACTACATGCCTAGCTAATACCAGTGACCAAACAGTGAGAATCAAACCCTGCACCTTCCATCTGGGAGGTAAAGGCCTTAACGATTACACCAACCACAACCCCTACAGGTAAATACAAATCAATCCAGCTACAAACTACTACATGCCTAGCTAATACCAGTGACCAAACAGTGAGAATCAAACCCTGCACCTTCCATCTGGGAGGTAAAGGCCTTAACCATTACACCAACCACAACCCCTATAGGTAAATACAAATCAATCCAGCTACAAACTACTACATGCCTAGCTAATACCAGTGACCAAAAAGTAAAATCAAACCCTGCACCTTCCATCTGGGAGGTAAAGGCCTTATTATGACAACTTGTAAGCATCACTCAGGTTAAGTCTTGCACTCACCTTAGTAGGTAACTGAGCAGTCACATAGCTGGTGACATAAGTATGCTATCGTAAGAGCTGATTAGGCTTTCCTGGAGTCCTATAAGGAGCATGTAAAACTGGCAGTGCGAGATGCTGTACAAGTACAAGCAAAAATGAGAAAGAAAAACTAAATAAAACTAAGAAACTAAAGTTAAATCAATGAAATGACGGCCCCTGTTAAAAAGTGTACACACACGAGAACAATAAGACGTACAAATGAGGTTCAGAGAGTGGCACTATGCAAGCTATCAAGGGAAAGGAGGAAATTGTAATAACGGTAGAGGCCAGAGGAACTCCCATAACAACAGGTTAATGGGTAAGTACTATACGTGTCTGTGAGTTTATGTAGAGGTTCATAGGTATGTAAGAGGCCAGAGGAACTCCCACAACAACAAGTTAATGGGAAAGTACTATACATGTCTGAGAGTTTATGTAGAGGTTCATAGGTATGCAAGAGCCCCGAGGAACTCCCATAAAGTACAGTTTTGTACCTACCATAAATGTAGATGTTCGAGTGCTAATACAGCTGCAGTAATCACAGATGGGTTCTCTGCCGTCAGGCGGGTCCTCAGTCGGCCGAATTCCAAAGTCTAGGTCCGGCGTCCGTTGTCGTCGCTTTCTTTCCTGACGTCAGTGCGACAGGGGTATACAAGACACAGCCAACGCCATATTCTTCAGTCTTTCTTGCCCCAGATGTCAGGTGCACCCAGAAGGAAGGCAATACATAAATTATATATATATATATATATATATATATATATATATATATATATATATTCAAGCAATGCAATGTAATCAAAAAAACAGTAGTTGCAAGCAAATACACCATAGAAGGATAACCCCAAAATAGGTTGTAAGAGGAGGTGTTAGCCACTAGTCCTTTACCAAGAGGGGAAGGAGGGAGGGAAACCTGTACTGCAGCTGTATTAGCACTCGAACATCTACATTTATGGTAGGTACAAAACTGTACTATGTTCATCGTGCATACAGCTGCAGTAATCACAGATGGGTAGAATCCCAAAGCTACGCACAGGGTGGTAGGCACTAGGTGGAACTGGGATGAGCCAGAATGCCCTGCAACACAGCAGTGGCAAAGCCTGCTCTAGTTTTGGAATATAAAGGCAGGTGGTAGTGTTTTGTGAAGGTATGCACAAAACTCCAAGTGGCTGCCTCCAAAATATCTTTGGTAGGAACTCCTCTGAGGAAAGCTGTAGAGGTAGCTGTGGCCCTGGTGGAGTGGGATCTGATGCCTGTAGGAATAGATTTTCCATGATAGGAGTAACAAAACCGTATGCAGTGGCCTATCCATTTTGAAATTGTCTGTTTGGTAACTGGCTTCCCTTGAGCTCCTACAGCATAGGACACAAAAAGTTGTTCTGATTTCCTGAAAGGCTTTGTTCTGTCCAAATAATAACGTAGCTGTCTATGGATGTCTAAGGAGTGTAGCAGCCTTTCCCCTTTGTTTTGAGGATTGGGGTAAAAGGTAGGTAAGTATATGGCTTGATTTAAAGCTACCCTGGATACCACTTTAGGCATAAATGATGGGTTGGTTCGAAGGGAAACCCTGTCCTGATGGAAGATGAGAAAGGGCTGCACAGCCATGAGGGCTTGTAGTTCCGAAACCCTACGAGCTGAGGTAATGGCCAGAAGGAAAGCTGTTTTCCAGGACAAAAACTGCAAATCTGTTGAGGCAGCTGGTTCAAAGAGAGGCAATGTTAATTTTTCTAAAATGTAATTAAGATCCCAGGCTGGCACTGGTTGTTTCCGTGGTGGTCTTATATTCTTAGCCCCTCTGAGGAACTGTCTTAAGAGTGGGTGAGAGAATAAGGGTGGATCCGTGTTGTATTCTGCAGAAATGGCTGAGGCATGGATTTTTATGGAGGAAAATGAAAGTCCACTGTTCAGCAGCTCAGCTAGATACTGTAGTACCCGAGGCAAATTCAGTTTTCTAGGATCCTGGCCTTTTTTCTCATTCCAAGAGCAAAACCGTTTCCATTTTGCAGAGTAAGCCTTTCTAGTAGATGGCCTTCTGCCTCCAAAATGACATCCTGCACCTCTTTGGGGAGTAGGGTCTGTTGCGGTGTTAAGGAATTTTCCATGCAGCGAGATTGAGTGTTTTCAGCTGGCTGTGAAGAGTTTTGTAGCTGTGCTGAGTCAACAGAAGAGGCATTAGAGGTAGGGGCCAGGGAGGAGTATGTGTTAGGCTCCTCAGGAGTGGGTACCAGTGTTGTCTTGGCCAGTCTGGAGCAATCAGTATCATCTTCAGTCTGTCTGCTCTTGCTTTTAAGAGCACCTTGGGCAGAAGACAGAGGTGGGAAAGCGTAAACTGTCCATGCTGTCCAACTGAATGTAAGGGCGTCCACTCTCCAGGCCTTTGGATGAAAGGTCCTTGAACAAAACTTTTCCAATTGATGATTCCTGTGGGAGGAGAAGAGATCTATGTCTGGCCTCCCCCACGCTTGGATTATCTTTGTAAACACTTGAGGATGCAATTTCCATTCGTGTGGATCTGTCATATTTCTGCTTAGATTGTCTGCCAGCGTGTTTTCCAAACCTGGCAAGTACTGTGCTTGAAGTTCGATTTGCCATTCCAGAGCCAAGTTCCAAAGTGTCATGGCTAGTCTGCACAGGGGGTATGTATGTGTTCCTCCTTGTTTGTTTATGTACCACATTACTGTGGTGTTGTCTGTTCTTATCAATAATTGTCCTGGATGCAGGAGGTCCTTGAAAGCTGTAATTGCATTTATCACTGCTAGCATTTCTTTTTGATTGATGTGAAGGTGCTTTTCCTTTTGGGACCATTTGCCCTGAATGCACCCTGTCTGTCATGTGCGCCCCCCAGGCGTAATCTGAGGCGTCTGTTGTGATGACTTGATTTGCTTGAGGCTTGCAGAATGGGAGACCTATGTTTGTTTGACATGCTTGGGCCCACCACAGAAATTCCTTTTGCAAACATGGAATTATTGGTATTATTGTTTCCAAACTGTGGCTGTGTCGAGACCATAGGTTTTTTAGGTACCATTGAAGTTTCCTCATATGCAACTTTGCACATGGGATTAAAAGAATGCAAGATGCCATGAAGCCCAGAGCCTGCAGGATTTTCCTTGCAGTAAGCCTGGTACAATTTGCTAGTATTTTTAAGTACTGAGTTAGTTGCCCCTGTTTTTCTGGCGTAAGATAGGCCATCTGGGTGTTTGTGTCCAAGTTGGCACCCAGGAAAGTTATTTTCTGAGATGGTGTTAGTCTGGATTTCTCTGTTGATTGTGTATCCCAGAGAATTCAGTAACCGTGTTGCATAAGCCAGATGATCCAGAAGTATGTGCTTGCTGTCCGCTTGGATCAAGCAGTCGTCCAAATAAGGGTAAATTTGTATCCCTTAAAGTCTGCAGTAGGCAATTACTGATGCCAGGCATTTCGTGAATACTCTGGGCGCAGTAGATAAGCCAAAGGGCAATGCAGAGAATTGATAGTGGATTGAACCTGCAAGAAATCTGAGGTATCTTCTGCAGCTTTGTCTGATTGGGACATGCAGGTATGTCTCCTTGAGGTCCAATGTTACCAGCCAAAACTCCTTGCCCAGCATGGGAAGAAGCTGCTGTAATGTGAGCATCTTGAATTTTGGTACGAGTAAGAATGTGTTTAGGATGGATAAGTCCAAAATGGGTCTCCAGTCAGTTCCTTTCCTTGGTACCAGAAATAGCCTGGAATAAAAACCTTGGCCTTGTTCGTGAGTAGGTACCTCTTGAATAGCTTTCATGTCTATGAGCTTTGAAATTTGTAGTTGTGCCTCTGCCCTTTGATTGTGTGGCAGGTTTGGCATGCCTCTCATTTTTGGAAGTGTGAGAAAATTAAATCTGTAGCCTCTGTCTATAACGTCCAGGATCCATTTGTCTGTTGTGACAATATGCCAATTTCTTGTAAATAATGCCAGCTTTCCTCCCAAGGGTGCTGCCAGCTGAGACTTGCTTGGCATGGAAAGGAGGAAGTCATTGGGTTTGTTTCCTATATTGTTGTGCACCGTCTTCGCCACCTCTTGGTGCTGGAGTTTGCCATTGCCTGCCTCTATATGATCCTTGTGATTGTCCTCTGCCCCTTGTGCGCCTGTATCTACCTCTTTGGGGCTTGTCCGTGACTGGAAAGGACCAGTTTTTAGAAGGCCAATTTCTGCTAAAACGTGATGGTTGAACCTGTAGAAAAGCTTTGACAGATTGCATAGATTTCGCTTTTTCTTCCATTTTCCGTAGTATCTCCTCAGCATTAGTACCAAATAGCACATCCTTTTGTAAAGGAGCATCTAGTAGTTTAGCTTTCACATGATCAAGCAAGATTTGTTCCCTAAGCCATGCATGTCTACGAATGACTGATCCTGTAACAGCAGCTCTACATGAGGCCTCTAGGGCATCATAGCCACATTGTAAGGTGTGTTTACCCACTTGTTCTGCACTATGCATCATATCCTGCAACTCCTTCAAATCTGGTTGTTCAGGTTGAGACATTTTATTTCTTAATTGTGATAACAGAAACTGCTGATATTTAAGCATATGAAACTGACAATTTAAGGCCCTCATGGCTAGGGTGGCCGAGGTATACACCTTTTTCCCCCATCTTTCTAAGGATCTTGACTCTCTTTCGGAAGGTAGTGGATTCTTAGCAGTAGAGGCCTTCATTCCCTTGGGGCCTTGAGAAATGGTTTCAGGGTCAGCATTATGGCTTTTGTACAGAAATTGGTGAGAGTTAGGAACTCTGTAGTACCTATTAGGCTTGACTGGGGCAGGAGGCAGGAAATCCGGATTAAGGCAAGCCTCCGAATAAACATCATCAAGTATGTCCAAGACAGGAGGTATCGCCAGAGGTCTGTGTTGAGGTAACAAAAAAATTCCCTAAGTCTTTTCTTGGAATCAGAAAAGTCTTAGCCTTCCCAATGGAAGTGTTCCCTCAAGGTGTGCAAGGTTTCCCCAAAAGAAAAATCCTCAGGAGGAGATACAGAAGGAATGGACTGCTCTGCATCAGAATCTTCAAAAGGGGAGTAAGAGTGTTCCTCTACATCAGAATGATCTGAAAAAATGGAGCCCTGATCAGAAGAGAGAGAATCCTCCTCCACTATGGGTCTCTTGTCTGGAGGGGGTTGGGAACCCCTGATAAGAGTAATTAAATCCTCAGCCATTTTAAGCATCTGCTTTTTAGGCATGGGGCCTGGAGATGGGCCCTGTGCAACAAACCTCTTGGGATGCCTACACTGAAGAATCACTGCTCGTCCTGGTGATGAAATATGTTAGTTTATTGTAACTCCACACGATACAAAAGACAGGGTTTAGCGCTTTCAACTGTTGTACACAGTCTTCATCAGAACAACATACTGCTAGTATTCTACTGCTTAAATACTCTACTTTTTTGAACTTAATTGAATGATTGCTCTAGTTGCCGCCAAAAACTTTAAAGACATACTAGTCACAATAGTTGATCAAGGATATCTACAATTTACCCTTTACTAGTTAGTAGCGATAGTAAGAATGCATTATATAGGCACATTATGGAGCAAGGGACAGAACATGGTTTTACATTTGCTATCATTGATCAGGTTTCCATTACACCACTTGGAGGGAATTGGAAAATGGAGTTGGCAGCAAGAGAAAGTAGATGGCAGATCCTGACAGATTCCACCCGCAAACCTGGTCTTAATGATTTTGTCAGTATAAAACCATTTTTAGCCCTATTATAAGTGAGTTTGAAAAGGTATAGGTTTGATACATCTACAGCACCTGACATTATGTATCTTGCATCAGGTATCTTGTATTTTGTGTACAATAAACAATCACTACGTATTAAGGGATGCGTAGATGTAGTTATGCACATTTACATAATGGGTTTTAGACAAGATGATGTGACTCTGTTATTAGTATATTTGATCACATGCAACTAAATAATTCTGAAGATATGCATGTTGTGGATATGTATAAGGTGGTAGTGAAACATTTTGCTTTTATGTTTAGTAACTGTATATGATATTTTAATATCAACTTTTATTTTATGATTTTTACAATAGTATTTTAGTATTCTATATATATATATATATATATATATATATATATGCAATAGTTTGATAGTTTTAGATGGACTTATATATTAAATATAGTAGGGGGATTATTTTATTCAACAGTATTTATATTATGAGATCTATGATAAACGGCAGGATGTATTAGAGTAGGTAATTTACAACCTATGTTATTTTGTATTAGTAGTCAATGCATGTGTTACCTATACATAGTAAAGGGTAAATTGTAGATATCCTTGATCAACTATTGTGACTAGTATGTCTTTAAAGATTTGGCGGCAACTAGAGCAATCATTCAATTAAGTTCAAAAAAGTAGAGTATTTAAGCAGTAGAATACTAGCAGTATGTTGTTCTGATGAAGACTGTGTACAACAGTTGAAAGCGCTAAACCCTGTCTTTTGTATCGTGTGGAGTTACAATAAACTAACATATTTCATCACCAGGACGAGCAGTGATTCTTCAGTGTCGGCGTCCAGATTTTTATTTGGTTGGTGTTCGTTCATTATTTATTGAGTTGATTCTCTTGGGATGCCTGGCTGATTTGTACTTAGTAAAGGCCTTAATGGAAAAGGAAGAAGAGGGTCTAAAGACACCATGGGTGGAAGTGGACCTGTCCACATTAGGAGGCTCAACGCTCACAGTGGCTTCAGTGGTTGTAGTCTGGGTATAGGCCGAGGTACCTGCGGTCTCGGTTACAGAAGACCCCGCCAAAGAAGTGTCGTCGGTAGTCAGGGACTGCAAAAGGCGTCTCGCTGAGAACCGGACCACGTGTAGCCGGTTTTGGCGTGGTGTCGGTGAGGACCGCGGACCTCGCGTGTCGGTCCTTGTCCTTGCGTTTTTTGGACAAAACGGTAGTCGGAGTCTCAGACGACATTTTATAATCAAAGGCTTTACCAAAAAAGTGTTGGGCGAACTCCGCCGGATGCTTAATAGTGCGTTTATTGAAAGTAGCGCAAAAGCGACAGCCCGAGACGTCATGGTCTGGGCCTAAACAAGGTATGCAGAGGGAATGGAAATGCTTATGCGGTATTTGCTTCCCACAAGAAATACAATTGTTAACTTTTTCTGACATCGGTCTGAGGCAAGAAAAGTTTCCCCAACGGGGTACTTAGCTTTAATGAAGACTTCGGTTTCCAATTTTTCGTAAATTCAGGAGCTGGTCGACCGGCACTTGCGAACTGCTTCTGCTTCGGGCACCGCACGGCAAAAAAGACTGAAGAATATGGCGTCGGCTGTGTCTTATATACCCCTGTCGCACTGACGTCAGGAAAGAAAGCGACGACAGCCGACGCCGGACCTAGACTTTGGAATTCGGCCGACCGAGGACCCGCCTGACGGCAGAGAACCCATCTGTGATTACTGCAGCTGTATGCACGATGAACATCAACAGGTTAATGGGTAAGTACTATACGTGTCTGTGTGTTTATGTAGAGGTTCATAGGTATGTAAGAGGCCAGAGGAACTCCCATAACAACAGGTTAATGGGTAAGTACAATACGTGTCTGTGAGTTTATGTATAGATTCATAGGTATGCACTAGATATGTAAGAAGCCAGAGGAACTCCCATAACAACAGGTTAATGGGTAAGTACTATACGTGTCTGTGAGTTTATGTAGAGGTTCATAGGTATGCAAGAGGCAAGAGGAACTCCCATAACAACAGGTAAATGGGCAAGTACTATACGTGTCTGTGAGTTTATGTAGAGGTTCATAGGTATGTAAGAGGCCAGAGGAACTCCCATAACAACAGGTTAATGAGTAAGTACTATACGTGTCTGTGAGTTTATGTATAGATTCATAGGTATGCACTAGATATGTAAGAAGCCAGAGGAACTCCCATAACAACAGGTTAATGGGCAAGTACTATACGTATCTTTGAGTTTATGTAGACGTTCACCTGTATGTACTAGGTGTGTGTGTGTGTGTGTATATAGGTTCATAGGTATGTATAGACTAGCTGCCCTTATTGGCCATTATAAGCTCAGCCAATTTTCTTTTTGTACTCAAAATAACCTCTCTCATTTGGATACAGATAGGCCTTACCCATCCCATGATTGCTAATTATACATTACCCCATAATGACAATAACTTGGAATCATACCACAGATAATTTGAGGGGACCCATGTATGGCATAATGCATTTATAAGCTGCATCTGTCCATTAGTAGGACAAAGGCAATTCTGGGCTATAATCTTCTGTTTCCCATCCATAGACCCAATCTGGGCTTGAATATGTACAGGGATGAACTTTGTTTTATGTGGATGGGGTGTGTGTTCCAGAGCAACAGTATCCTCTGTGAAACACACCTGTCACTCCAAACAATTCTGTTTCTGTTGCAGAACACGTCTGAGCCCTAGACAAAGTATTTCTGATGCCATTTGACTTGCTGATGTGTAGTAAATCCATCAGTACTGGGTCAGAGGATGCCTTGTATGCCAGACACAGGTCACCTCTTAGCAGTCTGTAGGATGCAGTGCATAGTAATAGGGCTTGAAGTTGGCCTATGTATGACATGTTGTTTAGGCCTTACATCCTTTTAATAAGCTATTCGTACTAGCATTGTTGTTTCATTTGTCTGGACAGATGCACGACAAAGGTGGCATTATATTCAATGATTGGTCTAATGAGGGCTGAGTAAAGGAGGACAGTAACATCCCTAGATCACGACACAATCCCTTTGTGCAACATAGGACTTTAATACACAACAGACCCATGTTGGTCAAAAGTTAGGTCACTGTCCAAATATGTTTATGTTGCCTAATCCCAAACATATATATATTATGAATGGGGGATTAGAATTCAGCCACTAATAAAAAAAAACACATCACAGAGGGACAGGAGGGAAGATGGATACAGACAGTAGGAAATTTTTATAAAGTAGATGTGAAAATATTTTGGGATAGAAGATTTGTCGGGGGGGGGGGGATAAAGTGAAATGTGTATTCTTTTTATTCACATCAGTAGAAACACTGTTCTAGTTTTAATGGAAAATGTGTTACCAAAAGTAAGTGCTTCTTCTTCTTTCGGCTGTTCCTATTAGAGGTCGCCACAGCATATTTGGTTTCCATTTCTTCCTGTCCTCTGCATCTTGCTATGCTGCACCAACCGCCAGCATGTCCTCTCTCACCACATCCATAAACCTTATCTTAGGCCTTCCTCTTTTCCTCTTACCTGACAACTACATCCTTAGCATCTTTTCCCCAATATACCCAGCATTCCTCCTCAGCACATGTCCAAACCAACGCAAGTTGCCTCTCTGGCTTTGTCTCCAAACCGTCCAACCTGAGCTGACCCTCTAATATACTGATTTCTAATCCTGTCCATCCTCGTCACACCTAATGCAAACCTTAACATCTTTAACTCTGCTACCTCCAGCCTTTTTGTCAATGCCACCATCTCCAACCCATAGTTGGTCTCACTACCCTCTTGTAGGCCTTCCCTTTCTTATTGGTACCAGTCTGTCATAAATCAGTACCTACACTCTTCTCCATCCACTCCACCCTGCCTGTACTCTCTTCTTCACCTCTCCTCCACACTCACCGTAACGCTGAACTGTTGATCCCAAGTATTTAAACTCATCCACCTTCACCAACTCTACTCCCTGCATCATCACCATTCCTCTATCCTTACTCTCATTCACACACATGTATTCTGTCTTAGTCCTGCTGACCTTCATTCTTCTCCTATCTAAAGCGCATCTCCACCTCTCCAGGGTCTCCTTAACCTGTTCCCTACTCTCACTACAGATCACAATGTCATCCGCAATCATCATACTCCATGGGGATTCCTGTCTGATCTCGTCTGTCAACCTGTCCATCACCATTGCAAATAAGGCAGATCTCAGAGCTGATCCTTGATGTAATCTCACCTTCACCGCAAACGAGTGTCACTCCTACCACAGACCTCACTGTCACAATAACCTCGTCATACCCTGCACTACAGTTACATACACCTCTGCCACTCCCGACTTCCTCATACAACTCCTCCTCTCTAGGCACAAAGACACAATGCAACTCCTCCTGACCTTCTCTATACTGCTCCATCAACACTCTCAGAGCAAACAAAGCATCTGTATTGCTCTTTCCTGGCATGAAACCATACTGCTGATCACTAATCATGACCTCCCTTCTTAACCTAGCTTCCACTACTCTTTCCCATAACTTCATGCTGTGACTGATCAATTTAATCCCTTTGTAGTTACTACAGCTCTGCATATCATTATTGTTAAAAAACTGCTACCAAAACACTTTCTCCACTCCTCAGGAATCCTCTCACTTTCCAAAATTCCATTAAACAATCTGGTTAGAAACTCCACTGCCATTTCATCTAAACACCTTCATGCTTCCACAGGTATGTCATCTAGACCAACAGCCTTTCCATTCTTCATCCTCTTCATAGCTATCCTTACTTCCTCTTTGCTAATCCATTGCACTTCCTGATTCACTATCCCCACATCAACCAACCTTCTCTCTCTCTCATTGTCTTCATTCATCAGCCCCTCAAATTACAGTTTCCATCTGCTCAACACACACTCCTCGCGTCTGAGTACATTTCCCTCATTATCCTTTATCACCCTTACCTGCTGCACATCTTTCCTAGCTCGGTCCCTCTCTCTAGCCAATCGGTACAGGTCCTTTTCTCCCTCCTTAGTGTCCAACCTTTCATACAACTCTCCATATGCCCTATCCTTTGCCACCTCTCTCTTCGCTATACGCCTCATCTCCTTATACTCCTGTCTACTTTCTTCATCTCTCCAACAATCCCATTTCTTCTTTGCCAACCTCTTTCTCTGTATACTCTACTGTACTTCTTCATTCCACCACCACGTCTCCTTGTCATCCTTCCTCTGTCCAAAGGTTACATCAAGCACCTTTCTAGCTGTCTCCCTTACCACCTATGTTGTAGTTATACACAGCTGTTCGGTAACTCTCCACTGCCACCCAGTGCCTGTCTTAACTCTTCCCTGAAATCCACCTCACAACCACCTTTTTCCAACTTCCACCATTTGATCCTTGGCACTGCCCTCACACTCCTCCTCCTCTTCTTGATGACCATCATCCTACCAACACCCTAAATTGCTTATAAAATTAAAAACTACAAAGCAATGCCTTTAATGATCTTAGACCATTTGTCTCAGATTTTATAGTTTTCACGACCAAAAGTAAGTTCAGGTAGTAGGTAATGATAGTTCCCAAACTACTTAAAGTCTGTTCCTTTCAAGAATGGCCAAAAGGCAAGTTACTACACTAAATGAAAGTAACTAATGTGCGTGTCTCTAGAGTGTACAACAGAGGCCTTGAAGGACAAAGGGAGATGCAAACAGAAAATATCTATGGATACACAAGTCCAAGGTGCCCAAGGAAGCAGGAAACAAGCACTTTGAAAAAACACAATTTAATGCGCGAAACCAGAGCACACAGAAATCCCAACACACATTAACGTTTCTGAAATTCAATTTAATGCACAACACCAAAGCACACAGAAATCCTAACACACATTAACGTTTCTGAAATCTAATTTAATGCACGACACCAAAGCACACAAATCCCAACACACATTAACATTTCTGAAATCTCAGCCTATACGTTTTTGTTTGGTTTACTTAATCAAATGTGGGCCGACCTTCTCGGTTCAATCCTGAGCTCCATGGAAAAGCCTCCTAGCACTGGCAACCCGGAAAGTCGGCGCAGGGCTTGCGTCCACATCTGATGAAGTAAAGGAAGCATCTAATCAGCTGAAATATGAAGATACTTTGAAGGTTTCCATAGGAAACCAGTACAAAAGTTCAGTTAGAGCTATACAGCAAGGGAAAGAACAGGAAACTGTGGCAACTCTTGCACAGTCAATGTTGTGGTGTGATAGGCCAGTGATTTCCCATATGAAAGAGCAACGGATGTCACAGGGTGAAACTGAAGAAAACGTGGCACAGGAAGAAGCTCTGGAACTTTCTACAGAATGCCCACAGGAAATGGCGAACAAAGAATGTCCCTCAGTTTAGAAGAAAATGATTTAAGAGAAGAGTTACTTGATTTAATAGAGATGGATAGACATATTAAGAAAATAAAATAAATAGATGGCAAAAGGTGAATAAAACCCCAAAAATTAGAAGTTTGATAAAAAAATAAATACAATAATTAGGAATGTCTGTAGACATTCATGCAATATAATAGAAGTAAATCGGATATATTACTGTGCAGCCAAACTAATAACAGATAAAGTTCTACCACAAGAACACAGGGTAGAAAGAGAAAGGAAGGGGAGAAATCGAATGCCATCATGGAAGTGTCGAATAGACAAAAAGTACAGTTTTGTACCTACCATAAATGTAGATGTTCGAAGATCCACATTGCTGCAGTCCTAACACTTGGGTAGTCCGCTGTCCCTCGGTCGGCCCGAATATCAGAGTATAAGGCTGACGTCGGTCAAGGCGCATTTGACTGACATCAGAACGTCAGGGTACAAATGCGCATGACCGACGTCATATCCTCAGTCTTTTCTTGCCCCAGATGTCAGAAGACCCTAAAAAGAAAGGTCCAAACCCAAAAACAACAACTAAACAACCAACCAGCCTAATACCAAAAATATGTACAATACACACAATATATATACAATATACACAATATACCTCAGATGGATAACTCAACCCACACAACCACCTCAAACTACAGAGGGGAAGGAGGGAGGGTAATTGGACTGCAGCAATGTGGATCTTCGAACATCTACATTTATGGTAGGTACAAAACTGTACTATGTTCTTCATCTCACATTGCTGCAGTCCTAACACTTGGGTAGAATCCCAAAGCAGAGGTAAGGGAGGATGGCTAAATTATATAGAAGCAGGAGCTGCCAAAATGCCCTGCAACACAGCAGTGGCAAAACCAGCCCTGGATCTAGAGTACAGTGGAAGGTGGTAATGCCTAGAAAAGGTATGCACTGAACTCCAAGTGGCTGCCTCCAAAATATCCTTAGTTGCCACCCCTCAAAAAGCTGTTGAAGTGGCAGTAGCCCTAGTGGAATGAGGCCTAATCCCAGCTGGAATCTCTTTGCCATGATGGGAATAACAGAAAGCAATGCAAAATCCAATCCACTTAGAAATAGTTTGTTTTGACACGGGCTTGCCCTGAGAGCACAAAGCAAAAGAAACCAATAACTGCTGAGATTGTCTGAACCCTTTAGTTCTGTCCAAATAATATCGCAACTGCCTGTGTACATCTAAAGTGTGCAAAATCTTTTCCCCTTTATTTTGGGGATTTGCATAAAAGTAGGCAAATGAATAGTTTGGTTTAAAGCCACACTAGAAACCACTTTAGGCATAAAGGAAGGATTAGTACGTAAAGATACCCTGTCCTTATGGAAAATTAAGAAAGGCTCAACTGCCATAAGGGCCTGCAATTCAGAAACCCTTCTTGCAGAGGTAATGGCCAACAAAAAAGCAGTTTTCCATGACAAATATTTCAACTCAGCAGTAGCTGCAGGCTCAAAAGGTTGTAGAGTGAGTTTCTCCAACACAAAATTGAGATCCCAAGCAGGAGTAGGAGCTCTTCGTGGGGTCTTATATTCTTTGCCCCTCTAAGAAATTGCTTGAACAAAGGATGAGAAAACAATGGTGGGTCACAGTCATAGTGAGCTGAAATTGCTGCAGCATGAATCTTAATAGAAGAGAAGGACAAACCTTTGTCCAATAACTCAGTAAGATATTGAAGAGCCACACTTAAATCAGGCTCAGAAACATCCAAATCCTTAGCTGCACTCCAAAACAAAAATCTCTTCCATTTATCTGCGTACACTTTCCTTGTACTAGGCCTTCTAGCTTCCAAAATCACATTCAAAACTTGTTGTGGAAGTTGAGACCCTCTATGGTTTAAAACAGAATATGCCAGGCTGTTAGGTGAAGAGAGTGAAGTTTGACATTGAGCAGATGGCTGTCCTCCTGGGACAACAGATGTGGAATCAAAGGCAAAGGCCATGGAGGCTTCCGGACTAGACTTCTCAGTAACGGGTACCAGTGCTGTCGAGGCCAATCTGGAGCTATCAAAATCATCCTTGGCTTGTCCTGTCTGACCTTCAGAAGTACCTTTGGGAGGAGAGGCAGAGGTGGAAAGGCATACACATGAAGATTTTTCCAACTGAAAGAAAGAGCATCCACTTTCCAAGCTGTGGGATGAAACCTCTTCGTGCAAAACTTTGGCAGCTGGTGGTTTAGTGGAGAAGCGAACAGATCTATGTCTGGAGTTCCCCAGGACACTGTCAATTTCTGAAATACATGAAGATCCAGTTTCCACTCGTGGGGATCCATGATTTGTCTACTTAACACATCTGCTAAGGAGTTCTGTGCTCCCGGCAGAAACCTTGCCTGAAGAGTTAGTTGCAAGCTGAACGCAGTCTCCCATAAAATCATTGCTTGCCTGCACAATGGGTAAGAATGTGTTCCCCCTTGTTTGTTGATGTACCACATGACAGTTGTGTTGTCTGTTAGAATCAACACCTGCCCTGGAAGAAGTAACTCCTTGAAAGCCATTAATGCAAACTGGACTGCTAACATCTCTTTCATGTTGATATGTAGATGCTGTAGTCTGGCAGGCCACTTGTCTTGTATCCACTTTCCATCTAGATGAGCTCCCCAAGCAATGTCTGAGGCATCTGTCGTTAGAATCTGACTTGCCTCTGGCCGGGTCACAGAGAGTCCCTTGTTTAGGTGACATTCCTGAGCCCACCACAAAATTCCTTTTGAATGCAAGGTATTATTTGAATGACAGTGTCCAAATCCTGGCAGTGCTGTGTCCATAGATTTTGAGATACCATTGTAGCTTCCTCATATGCAGTTTGGCATTGGGAAGCACCAGAATACAAGATGCCATGAACCCTAAGGCTTGAAGGACTGTCCTTGCAGTCAGCCCGGACTGAAGAGATAATTGATGGAAGTAACTGGAAAGATTCTTTTGTTTGTCCGGGGTTAGAAAGGCCATCTGGGCTGCTGTATTCAGTCTCACACCCAGAAAGCACATGTCTTGAGAGGGTACTAGACTGGACTTTATTTCGTTCACAGAATACCCTAGGCATCTTAGCACTGCTATGACATATTCCAAATTCTGTAGAAGGTCTTCCTTTTCTTGAGCCAGAATCAGGCAGTCGTCCAAGTAAGGATAGATTTGAATTCCTTTTAGCCTGAAGTAAGCTATCACTGGAGCCAGAACCTTTGTGAATACTCTGGGCAGTAGATAAGCCAAAGGGCAATGCAGAGAACTGATAATGAGAATTTCCAGCTCGAAAACGCAGATACTTTCTGCAACTTAGTCGTATAGGCACATGAAGGTAAGCTTCCTTGAGATCTAAAGTTACCATCCAGTGATCTTTGCCCAGTAGAGGTAAAAGCTGTTGTAACGTCAACATTTTGAACTTTGGAATGTCCAGATAAGTGTTGAGGATAGATAAATCCAAAATTGGTCTCCACGTGTTCCCCTTCTTTGGTACTAGGAACAGGCGAGAATAAAATCCTAGGCCCCTTTCTGGCACAGGAACTGACTGAATGGCTCCTATTTGGAGTAACAGAGAAATTTGTCTGCGAGCCTCTGTTCTTTGTAGAGGAGGAATGTCTGGCATGCCTTTGAAAGGAGGCAAGGTATGGAAATAAAACCTGTAACCGTGGTGAATGATATCCAGAACCCATTTGTCTTGGGTAATTAAATCCCAATTTTCTTTGAAAAGAGACAGTCTTCCTCCTAGAGGTGCCGCCAGGCGAGAAGGTACTGGCAGCTGAAAAGGCAGGTCATTGGGTCTGCTTACGAAAGGACTGACCCCTGCCCTCACCAGAAGTCTGAGCAGGTGAACTCCCTGTCCTAGGCCTAAAAGAACCTTGAGCTCTGCCCCTACCACGTCTAGACCTACCCCTAGACTGGGAATCATAAGCAGGATAAGTCCACCCCTTAGTAGGCCAATTTCTACTAAACTTGGAGGCTGCACCTGCAAAAATCCTTAACAGTTTGCATAGACTTAGCCTTGTCCTCCATTTTCTTTAAAACTGCTTCCACAGGCGAGCCAAACAACACATCAGACTGTAAAGGAGCATCCAAAATCCTTGTCTTAACATGCTCAGCTAAGTTCTGATCTCTCAACCAGGCGTGCCTACGAAGAACAGAACCAGTGGCAGCCACCCTGGAGGAGGCCTGCACAGCATCAAAACCACATTGCAAGGAATGTTTACCCACTTGTTCAGACACATGAACTAAATCCTGCAACTCTTTACACTCAATACCTTCCGCCAGAGCATCCACCTTAGATTTCAACTGTGAAAGAAGATAATTCTGATATTTTAACATGTGAAACTGACAATTCAACGCCCTCATGGCTAAAGTGGAAGAAGTATACACTTTCTTTCCCCATCTATCCAAAGCCCTTGCCTCTTTATCAGGAGGGACAGGATTTTTAACAACTGAGGCCTTCACACCTTTAGGCCCCTGAGAGACAGTTTCGGGTCTGCCCTAGGACTCTTAAAAGATACTTATGAGCGTCAGGCACCCTATAATACCTATCCGGTTTAACTGGGGCAGGAGGCAAAGAATCAGGATTCAGGGAAGCCTCTGCAAAACATCTTCCACCACATTCAAAACAGGAGGTATAGCTAAAGGCCTATGCTGGGGTAAAACAAGAATTCCCTAAGCCTTTTCCTGGAATCAGAGAAATCTTGACCTTCCCATTTAAAATGCTCCCTCATGGAATGCAGAGTCTCTGAAAATGAAAAATCCTCAGGAGGAGAAGCTGAAGGAGTAGAATCATCCACATCAGAATCAGAATAAGGAGGGTACTCCTGCAAGTCTTCAGCCGAAGACTCAGAAGCCTCCGAGCATGGCTCAAAACTCTCAAACTCAGGTTCCACCCTAGGCCTCTTATCAGGAGGGGGCATAGAACCCCTTATCATAGTAATCAAATCCTCTGCCATTTTAAGCATATGTTTCTTAGGCAAAGACCCTGAGGCACTAGGAGAAACCCCCACTGAAGCAAAACTTGGCCTGCCCCTCAAAGAAGCCTTGGAAACAGAAGGGGAGGCTCTAACCACCTTAGGAAGAGAAGGAAGAACAGCCACCTGAGAAGCCCCCTCAGCCTGGCCTACTTCCTGAGAGGATACATCCTGTAACAGTAAAGTCTCTCCCTGAGACTCCAAAGAAACACCTGGCAAAACCTCCGGCTCCACTGAGCCCTCTAAAGAACCGACGTCTGGGACTGTCGGTTCTTCCACTCTAGGCTTTGCTGCTTTGTCCTTGCGCTTTTAGCGAAGCGGCCGGAGCATCCGACGGCATTTTATAATTACAACGCTTCCCAAACACTAACCTGGCACAGTCTAACCTTCTCTTAATAGTGCGTTTGTTAAATCTAGCACAAGAGCGGCATCCAACAACGCCGTGCTCAGGCCCTAAACAAGGTATACACAAAGTATGGTAATCCCTATGAGGTATCTGTTTCCCACAAGAAATACAGTTATTCACTTTTTCTGACATCCGGTTAAATACTGAGGCAAGAAAAAACCAAAATATTCCCCAACGGGGTACTTAGCCAACTTTGATTCGGTCTGAAACTCTGGCTTCAGAAACTTTCAGAACGCCAACCTGCACTCGCAAAATTGCTTCTGCATCGGACCATGCGGCAAAAAAGACTGAGGATATGACGTCGGTCATGCGCATTAGTACCCTGACGTACTGACGTCAGTCTAATGCGCCGTGACCGACGTCAGCCATATACTTTGGTATTCGGGCCGACTGGACAGCGGACTACCCAATAGTTAGGACTGCAGCAATGTGGAATGAAGAACATCCTGTAACCGTGATGTATGATATCCAACACCCATCTGTCTTGGGTAATCAAACTCCAATTTTCTTTGAAAAGTGCCAACCTTCCTCCCAAAGGTGCTGCCAGGCGAGAAGGTTCTGGCAGCTGAAAAGGTAGGTCATTGGGTCTGTTTACGAAAGGACTGACCCCTGCCCTCACCCGAAGACTGTGCAGGAGAACCCCCAGTTCTAGGCCTGAAAGAGCCCTGACCTCTGCCCCTGCCACATCTAGATCTACCCCTAGACTGGGAATCATAAGAAGGATACGTCCACCCCTTAGTAGGCCAATTTCTACTAAACTTTGGAGGCTGAACCTGCAAAAAATCTTTTACAGTCTGCATAGACTTAGCCTTGTCTTCCATTTTCTTTAAAACTGCCTCAACAGGAGAACCAAACAAGACATCAGATTGCAAAGGGCATCCAAAATCCTAGTTTTAACATGGTCAGATAAATTTTGATCCCTCAGCCAGGCATGCCTGCGAAGAACTGACCCAGTGGCAGCCACCCTAGAGGAGGCCTGTACAGCATCAAAACCACATTGCAAAGAATGCTTACCCACCTGTTCAGAAACATGCACTAAATCCTGTAACTCTTTACAATCAATACCTTCCGCCAGAGCATCAACCTTAGATTTCAACTGTGAAAGGAGATAATTTTGATATTTTAACATGTGAAACTGGCAATTCAAAGCTCTCATGGCTAGAGTGGAAGAAGTATAAACTTTCTTTCCCCATCTGTCCAAGGCCCTGTCCTCTTTATCTGCAGGAACCGGATTCTTGACAACAGAAGCCTTAACACCCTTAGGCCCCTGGCTGACAGTTTCAGGGTCTGCCCTAGGACTCTTAAAAAGATACTTATGAGCTTCAGGCACCCTGTAATACCTATCTGGTTTAACAGGAGCAGGAGGCAAAGAATCAGGATTAAGAGAAGCCTCTGCAAACACATCTTCCACCACATTCAGAACAGGAGGTATATCCAAAGGCCTATGCTGGGGTAAAAACAAAAATTCCCGAAGCCTTTTCCTGGAGTCAGAGAAGTCCTGACCTTCCCATTTAAAGTGCTCTCTCATGGAGTGAAGGGTCTCTGAAAAAGAAAAATCCTCAGGAGGAGAAGCAGAAGGAGTAGAATCATCCACATCAGAATCAGAATAATGAGCATACTCCTGCAAGTCTTCAGCCGAAGACTCAGACACATCCGAAGCCTGCTCATAATCCCCCAACACTGGCTCCATCCTAGGCCTCTTATCAGGAGGGGGCATAGAGCCTCTAATTAAAGTAATTAAATCTTCTGCCATTTTAAGCATGTGCTTCTTGGGCACAGAACCTGAAGAACTAGGAGTGACACCCACAGTAGCTAAACTAGACCTGCCTCTAGGAGAAGCCTTGGAAGCAGAAAGAGAGGGCCTAGACACCTTAGGAAGGGAGGGGAGTAAAGTAATCTGAGAAGCCCCTAAAGCCTGATCTGCCTCCTGGGAGGCCACATCCTGTAAAATCAAAGTTTCTCCCTGGGACTCCAGAGAGGCCTCCGTCGGAACCACCGGTTCCCCTGACGCCTCTAAAGAACCGGCGTCCGGTTCGGACGACTCCTCTAACCTAGGTTTAACTGCCTTGTCCTTGCGCTTCTTTGAGGAAGCCGGCGCCGGAGGCAAGAAAAAACCAAAATATTCCCCAACGGGGTACTTAACCAACTCTGACTTCGGTCTGAAACTCCGAATTCGAAAAATTTCAGAACGCCGAACGGCACTTGCAACACTGCTTCTGCATCGGACCATGCGGCAAAAAAGACTGAGGATATGACGTCGGTCATGCGCATTTGTACCCTGACGTTCTGATGTCAGTCAAATGCGCCTTGACCGACGTCAGCCTTATACTCTGATATTCGGGCCGACCGAGGGACAGCGGACTACCCAAGTGTTAGGACTGCAGCAATGTGAGATGAAGAACATCTATAAAGCAATTAAGATAAGTGTTACTGTTAAAAAAGCATACAAGAGGGAACAGATCAACAAAAAAATACTAAGACAGACAGATGTGACAAAAGCAATGCGCGCAGTATTGTAATGGGTCAGGATTTATCATGCACTATCAAAAATAAACTAAACCTATCAACACAGACAGAAAAACTTTACACAGATAAATATAAAGGAAAAATACAAAATAAGCAATTTATTGATGACCCAAAAAAGTTTGAGAAAGAATTGGGGAAAAAAGGTAAAAGGAATTGAAAGACCACCAAAAAAAAAAAAAGAAGAAATAGATACATTTTGGAGAAATATTTGTGAAGATCCTGTGGAACATAGCAGATGCTAACGGACAGAAAAAGTAAACGAAAGAATAAGAAGTTCAAAGGTACAGAATATGAAAGGGGATGAAGTAACGGCCAGAGAGACAATCACAGTTAAGAAAAGCCTCTAACTGGAAAACCCCAGGCCCACATGCAGTACTTAACTTCTGGCTAAAAGTATTAACATCTTTGCAAGAAGATTTAGCCATGAGCAAGAAATATTTATATGCATACCCCAGACAGACACTAGCTTGGCTAACAAAAGGAAAAACTATGCTCCTAGTTAAGAGTGAACCTGCAAGCTACCCTAAAAACTATAGACCAATAACTTGCCTTCCAATGATATATAAACTATACACTGGGATGGATGCCGACAGAGTTTACAGTCATTTAGAAGAAAACTCAATTATGGCAATACAATAAAAGGAAGTCATGGAATAAGAAGTTATGTACCTACCATAATGTTCCATGTTAGTTGTCTTCTTCTCGCCGCCTTTCTTGCTGGCTGAGTTCGGAGCCGATCCTCGGCTCCGACTCCGCCATCTTCAAAAGCTCGAGAGCTGCTTACTGGCTCGAGGGCCCCCCCATATCCCATGATGCCTGGCGCTAGATACCCAGATCTCGTTTGGTAACCTAACTACAGACATAATAATAATCATGATAACACAGTAACTGTAGCAGGATACAGGAAACTACTGGAGAGCCTGACAGCCAGAGAAGACTCAGCCAGTGACAAAGAAGCCTAAGGAACTCTTCTTGGTCTACTAGGATAGGGGGATGGAGTGAGGGATGCAAGAAAGAAGGCGAGTGAAGACAACTAACATGGAACGTTATGGTAGGTACATAACTTCTTAATGTTAAGTTGTCTATCTCGCCTTCATTCTTGCTGGTTGGGACAGCGTCCCTAGCACCTCAATCCTGGGTGGCTCATCGGAACAGACTCTTCAGAACAGTGGAACCAAAATCAGTTTTGCTTCTGGAAGCCACATCCAGCTTATAATGAGAAATAAAGGTATGTGGATTAGCCCAGGTAGCTGCCGCACAAATAGTTTCCATTGGCAATCTAGCCTGAAAAGCCACAGAAGTAGCTAAAGCTCTGGTGGAGTGACCTTTGGGTTTAGCAGGAAGGTCTTTATTTCTCAACTGATATATAAAGGTAATAGTAGAAGACAACCACCTAGATAAGGTGACGTTTGACACCGGTATGTCTTGTTTTCCTTCAGTGTAAGACAGGAACAACTGGTCTGATTTTCTGAATTGCTTGGTCCTATGGAAGCAAAAGCGTAATTGTCTATGGACGTCCAGCTGATGTAATTTGTATTCTGCCTTGTTGGAATATTTCGGAAAGAACACGGGCAGTTCAATGGACTGATTCAAATTACAATCAGAAGTGACCTTTGGGAGAAAGGAAGGATTAGTCCAAAGATAAACTCTATCATTGTGAAAAACTAGATAAGGAGGACGAACACAAAGAGCCTGAAGTTCAGAAACTCTTCTGGCCGACGTAACTGCAACCAAAAGAAGGATTTTCCAAGAAAGAAACTTCAAGGAACAAGAAGCTGCCGGTTCAAAGGGGGGCAGTTTCAGGGAAGCTAAAATCAAATTCAGATCCCATGGAGGCTGGGGATCTCTTACTGGGGGCCTGAGTAGAGTGGTCCCTTTCAGAAAGGCTTTATAAAGCTTATGGGACATGATGCTTGAATCAGATAGGCCCGTATGAAAGTTTGAAATTGCAGCTAGCTGAACTCTAATCGTGGCAAAAGAGGATCCAGTTTGAAAAAGTTCTGCTAAAAAATCTAAAATATGGTGCACAGGGGCTGAAAAGGGATCTATATTCCTGTTCTCTGCCCATAAGGAAAAATGTTTCCACTTACTAGCATAAGTCTTTCTAGTGGCTGACTTATGCGAGAATAAGATGGGAAACCTGGCTAAAGTCGGAAGTGGAGAAACCAAGCAGTGAACTGGAGGGATTGAAGAGATTGGTGCAGCCCACCCGACTGATGGATCAGGAGATCTGGAATTGGGTCCAGGGCTGCTCTAGAAGGTGATGATGCAGGAAGGGGAACCAAATTTGTCGAGGCCAGTAAGGGGCAATGAGGACCATCTTGCATCCCAGTGTGGTAGCTTTCTGAATTAGTTTGGGGATCAGGGGGAATGGAAGGAATGCATAAAGAAGTCCCTGGGGCCAATTGTGAACTACATCATCTCTGGTGAGGTGTCCGGGAAGAGGTAGGAGAGAGAAAAAATTGTCGCACTTGTTGTTGAAAGGGGTGGCAAAAAGGTCGCAGCAAGGCTGACCCCATTTGCGGAAGATTCTGTCTGCCACAGTCTGATTGAGAGACCACTCGTGAGGCATGAGAATTGCTCTGCTCAGCCTGTCTGCTATAACGGTGGACTTCCCAGGGATGTGCGCTGCTTTCAGAAACCGTTGGGAAGAGATCACCCACTGCCAAAGTCTGAGTGCTTCTCGACATAAGGGGTATGACTTGGTTCCGCCCTGCTTGTTAATGTACCATACCACTGACATATTGTCTGTCTGAATTGCAATGGTCCCGGTGGGAAGAGAGTTCTGAAGAGCTTGCAACGCTAAAAGCACGGCTCTCATCTCCAAGACATTGATATGCAGATGGTACTCGTGAGGCTGCCAGGTGCCTTGGACTGTCCTGCCCTGATAATGCCCCCCCCCACCCGATCAGGGAGGCGTCCGTGGTCACCGTAGCTACTGGGGGAGGAAGAACAAATGGTCTGCCCTGGTGTAATGATGGGGAAACCATCCACCAAACAAGTTGGTTTTTGTATGACTGTGTGATCATTATCCTGAGAGACATTGGGAGTTGCTGGAAAGACCATTGTGTGAACAGCATCCACTGAAGAATCCTCATATGAAAGCGTGCAAAGGGGACTAGTATTATAGCCACTGCCATGAGACCCAATGTTTTTAGGACAAATCTGTCCTGAATCTTTTTGCATCCTAATAAGACCTGCACATGTCGTCGAATGGCTAACACACTGTCTATTGGCAGAGTCGCTGACATGTCCTTTGTGCTTAAGTTTGCGCCTATAAAGGTGATAGATTGACAAGGCAACAATGCAGACTTTTCGAAATTTATTGTGATGCCTAGAGTGGAGCATGTTTGTATGGTGTAGTCTCTGGCTCGCAGCAGGTGATGCCTGGTGGTTGCAGTAAGGAGCCAGTCGTCTAAATATGGAAACACCTGGAATCCTTGCTGTCTCAACTGAGTGGTGACTACTGCCAAACATTTGGTGAACACAACTCTGAAGATACCTATGGTTTCTTAACCTTGGCAAAAGCGCTTAGTTGTTCGTGGACATCCAAGTGTAACTTTTGTGGATTACTGAGCATTAAACCGTTATTGGCGTCATTGTTTCGGTGGAAACTCTTCTTTTTTTCTGTTATCGGTCATTGACCAGTTGCACCGTTTTTATTTGAACACCCTGGGGGCTGTGGTGAGACCAAAGGGCAGCGCTCTGAACTGATAATGACTGGCTCCCAGCCGGAAGCAGAGGAATCTTCTGGAGCATCTGTGCATTTTGATATGGTAGTACGTGTCCTGAAGATCTATGGAGCAAATCCAATTGTCCTGACCCAGAAAGGGTAAAATGGACAGTAGCGTGACCATCTGGAACTTCGTTCTTTGAACAGACCTGTTTAGTCTGCTGAGATCCAGAATGGGTCTCCAGTCCCCTGTCTTTTTTGGTACCAAAAAGAACCTTGAGTAAGTTCCGGATCCTTGTTGGTCTGCTGGGACTGACTGGATGGCTCTTTTTCTTAGCAGTTTTGAAATTTCTTGAACTGCTTGATCCCTTAGATTGGGTGGAACATCTGGAAGGGATTTGTTGGGAGTGTAGGGAGTGCGAAAGAAGGGGATTTTGTAGCCTTCAGATATGATAGAAAGTACCCATTTGTCTTTTGTTGTACTTTGCCAGGCTTCTGGGAACAGCGATAACCTCCCCCCGACTGCCTCCGAAGGTGGACAGCGGGGCAGCACTTCAGGGATGCTGGGAAGGGCTTGTCAGAGAAGGATTCTCTTTGGCCCTGATTTTGTGGACCTCCCCTGCCCCTAGGGCAGCGTCTATTGTTGTTCCCTCCTCTACCCCTGGAGGGGAACTCTCCACGTGTATCAGGCACGGCTCCCTGGGATTTCCGGAACCACATCTTCCCACTCTTCTGACCCTTGAGATACGGTCTTGAAGGAGTGGAAAAACGGACTCCAACGGCAGAGAGAGTCTTGCCTTCCTGCTCACACCTGGTAAGGGTATCCTTCACCTGTGGTCCAAACAGAGCAGAACCAATGGTGGTGTTGGTGAAAGATGCCTTAAAGGGTTCCACAAAGTTGCATAACCGCATCCAAGTGTGTCTCCTCAAAGCCACACCTGTGCCTGCGGCCCTACTTGCTCCATCGGCTGTATGAGAGATGAGCCGCATGGAGGAGTTTACTACAGAATTTAGAGTCACCAGCTGGGAGGCAATCTTAGCCTGAGCCCCCGCAGCTGATAGATCTTGAAGGGTATCTCCTAACTCTTTAATGAGATCCCTTTGAAGGCGGGTAAAATGGCACAAATAGTTCCGAGACCTCATGGAAAAGGTCGCTGAGGAAAACATCCGCTTCCCATATCTGTCCATCATCCTAGATTCCTTATTAGGGGGATGGACAGACGAAGAAGTTTCAGCCAACTCCTTTTTAGTGGCCGCTGCTACCACCATGGCATCAACGGGAACACCCTTGGTCAGAAATTGCTTGTCCTGAGGGGCGGTGATGAATTTTGTGGGCCTACGGGGAGCTGGTTCCATTGTGTCTGGAGCTGACCATGCCTTTTGAGCCACCACCATCAGTGGATCGAAAGGCAGAGACACCCAGGAGGTGGAGAGTCGGGAACCAAATGCATCCAGGAATACAGACCCATCCTCGGAAGGGTTAAGGGTAGTCCAGTTCCCCCTCTGCCTAAGAATTTCAAGGATGTCTGAGAAGGAGACATCCTCAGTCCTCAGAGGGGGATCTTGGGGACCCTTCCGACTCCTCCAAATTGTTACCTGAAGTGACAGACTCAGGGGAGTCAACATGCTTCCTCTTGCATTTTCTCTTTCGAGGGGGCTCCTCTGAATAAACAGGCGAGGCCTCGGAAGAGGAAGATACACCCAATGGGGTGCCGTGGAGCGCTTATCCCCACGCTTGGGGTCTGGAGGAGGGGCACAGGCAGGAGCAGGCACCATGGGGGGAGGAGCCGATGAGGCCGACCGTGAGGCTGACTCAGATGCCAGCACACTCCTCATGTCCTCGAAGGCACCCCTTCCCGATGCCATAGAAGGCTCCGGCTCCAAAGAGACCGGAATCCCTCCCGGCACCAAGAGGGATGGCTCCGAAGCCGATGTAGGAGCCAAACTCACCTGTGCCAAAGCTCCAAGAGGGAGAATGGGGTCGGACAAGGGTCCGATGCCACTCGCCCCCTCGGAGCAGACGAGGTAGTCCCGTACGCCCAGATCCCTCCAAGGACGGCACCATGGAGGAGAGCGGAGCCAACGATGGCACTGAAAGGGGAGGTATTGGTGCCGACAGACCCACGGTTCCAGCCACAGCATGCTCCAGCTCCGAACTCAAGGGATGAGTCAAAGGAGGAACTATTGGAGAAACAGTTAGAGCCGAACCCTGGTGAGGGGGGCTGGATAGCATTTTTGCCAGGGCCTGTGACTTTAAAAGCCTGCTTACCACTCTCTCCAAATCATGGTCAAATAGCCTAGACGACTGAGAAGAGTGGGATCGAGGACTCTGCTCAGATTGCAATAAGGGTGACCCTGGAGCAGAGTGTATCGACTCCAATGATGGTGACCTGGAGCGTTGCCGACTCCCTGACGGTTCCGACGGAAGAGTCGGAGCCAACTGAGAGACAGGTACTTGGGCTCCAGTCAGAGCCGAAGTTGACGTAGAGATAGGTACTTCGGTTCCAGCCGGAACCGAAGTTGAAGCAGAAGCCATACCTGGCGATGGCTCCAAGCTGGGAGCCGACGGCTTCGATGGCCTAGAAGGTTTCAGTGACTGAGTCTTGGCCGGTGATCCTTCAGATTTAAGCAAACCCCTCAGGATAAGCTTTCCTACGCTCCTGCAGGACTCTTGGACAAAGGCGTGACACACCGAGCAAGAGTCCTGCAGGTGTAGGGAGTCCAAGCAGTAGACACAAGAAGTGTGACCATCTGTCAGAGACATTTTCTGACACCATGAGTCACACGTCTTGAATCCCGACACTTTTGTGTCTTTAGACATTCCTGTAAAGGAAAATCAAATACAAATAACAAGTAGAGTGGAGAGTAGGTAACTGAAAAAAAATACACACAATTCACACAAGTTACCAAACCCTAACAGCACACACACACACACTATAATAATATAAGACCTACAAGCTACCACAATTTACTAAAAAGAAAACTTTTGTCTACCTTAAAAATAAAACAATGATAAGCCTCTAAATAAAACGGCTTACTATAAAAGGTAAACGGGGGTGGGGGAGGGAAAGGAAAAACTCTCTAAGAAGAAAACAAGTTTTGAAGGGGGGGTAAACACTAACAATATAGAATCTACTCTGAGCTATAACAAAAGTATACCTAACAAAGTACAAAAAAGGCTTAAATATAAGAACAAACAAAGATCTGGGTACCTAGCGCCAGGCATCATGGGATATAGGAGGGGGCCTCGAGCCATTAAGCAGCTCTCGAGCTTTTGAAGATGGCCGAGTTGGAGCCGAGGATCGGCTCCGAACCCAACCAGCAAGAATGAAGGCGAGATAGACAACTTAAAGGATCATTTGATGTTGAAGTCATAATGGAGAACTGTAAAAAGTGGAAGAACCTTAAGTATGGCATAGATAGACTACAAAAAGCATTTGACAGTATCCCACAATCAATGATAAAAGAGCGCTTAAAATGTATAAGATATACCTTACACTGATAAACTACATCACAGCAATCATGAAACAGTGGCAAACCATTTTGCAGTTAAGCCATGACAAAGGACAAGTTATTATTCCAGCGATAAAAATCCAAAGGTGGATTTCCAGGGTGACTGTCACCAGTGCTCATTTGTCTTCCATTAACCCATTAAGCTGTTTGCTTAACAGATAAGGACATGACTATAATTTGGTTCCCAGAGAGCAACAAATTGTAAAGACTTATCTTCTCTTTGGTGATGATTTAAAACTGTACAGCTCATCAGATGAGGAACTGAAAGCACAGCTGCAAGTAGTTAAAACATTTTCAGATGATATAAGAATGTCATTTTGTCTTGATAAATGTGCAAAAGCAACCCTGAACAAGGGGGAGTGTATAAATACTTGGGAATTGATGAAGAATCAACAATAAAACATGAACAAATGGGAATAAAACTCAGGTATATTTTCGAAGACTTAAATTAATCCTGAAAACAGCGTTGACATCTAGGAACAAAATTCAAGCTATAAACCAGTTTGCTCTTCCTGTCCTAACTTACAGTTTTGGAGTGATTGACTGACTCCAAAACATGCTGGATAGATTAGACAGGAAAAGAAAATGGATGCTTCATGCTCACCAAATGATTTATAAAAATGAGTGCATACCAAGATTATATATTACCCATCCTGAAGGAAGTATGGGCCTCCTTAAAACTGATTACATGTATAGATCTGCAATCGTGGGACTGCATACTGACCTCAAGACCCAAACATAGCGAAAGTTTTGAAACACGACGAGAATAATTGACTTCTCTTCTGTCTAGCAGAAGCATATTGGTGTCAAGCAGGAATGGAAATTAAACTAGAAGTACATAAAAATTAGGCAGCAACTGAATGTGCCAAAAAACAAAAGAAAGAATATAAGGTGAAGGACCAGATGAGAAGGGAAGAAATGTGGAAAATGCAAGAAATATAGTTGCAAATATAGAAAACTCCTGGAACAACCATATGCTGATCAGGATCAAACACAGGAATGGTTAAAGATGGCATTGAGCGAGTGCATCTTGAGATTAACTTCTAGCATGACCCTCAGACTGCATTTCTTTGTAGCTGTTACAGTGTAATTTGGTCTTTGAGACACCACCTAAAAAGGGCACTATAGGTGGTGGCAAGAGCCTTAGCCAATACCCGGAAACTTAGGGGGTGGCAGATGCAGGCCATCTCTGGCAAAGCATCGTGGTCTTTTGATCATGTCATCCCAAAAAGACACCAAAAACTTAGCCAATTGTTGAAGTCAATCATTTTCTGCTTGCAGTGCTGTATCATTCTGGGTGATGGTAGGATGCTGCTCTGAGCTAGGGTCATAACCTGCCTGGGCCACATAATCCAAGAGCTCTTCCATGTCTCTTTTCATGTAGTCCAGGAAGGTGCATCCCAGGTCATTTACACCCACATGGACAATGACAGAGTCATACTTGCACCTGTTGTGGAGTGACCTGAGTGCATGTGTTATGTGGCGGATTATTGCGCCTGATAGCTGTTACCTTCTCCTTATTCAACCTAGTGTGTGGGACATCAGTGTGCCTCACTACTGAGTCACCTATGATTAGTGTAATGGGCAAGCTGTTTTGCCTTGGGTTGAGGGTCACACTGTGAAGGTGAGCTGTGTGTCTTGTGATCTGTGCTGTGTTGTGGTGGGTGAGTGCGTTTCTGCTTTGGAGGTCTCTGCTGTTCAGATAGATTTCTATTGAAAGCCTCTGCGAAGGTGGGTGTGTGGTTAGTGCTTTTATGCGAGAGCTATGATGGTGGGTGCTCTGGAGGGCTATGTGTCCGATGTGGTGTGGTGCAGGTGTTGACCTTCTCTTGATCAGCTATTACAGTCTTGGCTGGAGAGTGCATGGTTTCCAGTTTAGATATACAAGTGCATCTCTCACAAGTCTGAGTGTTGGGAGGTAAGAGGAGAGGGTTGTCTGTGTACATGAGGCAGTTGCTACACTGCCTCAGAATGCTCAAGTTCACCAAATGAATAGGAGAAAGCACAGGGAACTGACCTTTAGACGTGCCAGGAGGGGTGGTCATTATTACTAAGTACAGGGGCTGTTTCCTTATAGGATGTCAAATGCTGGTGGTTCTTATGTGTGCTACAATGAATACTACAACAAGCTTGAGGAACTGATAGGTGTATGAGCTAATTTAAGTTCAAGAGAAGAGAATTAGCAAGATTTAAGGGAAAATTTGAAGAGCAGACTTTCTGGTACTGGTAATAGTTCACCCTAGCTTAGTGGCACTGTGCATCGCACAAATACGTGCTTTTAAAGCAGAAAGTTGAAAAGGATATAAAAGCTGCCCAAATGGCCAATAATCTACAATTTCAGAGCTGGAAACCACTCCTCTTGTGGTAGATAGGCTACCTAGTGCTTACTACTCCCAATGATAAGCTGAAAGGCTTCCCTCTAATAGATAAAAGTATGGGGAACCCGGAATATAGCAAATCTGTACCTGGACTATTCTAGTAATGGGAAACAAGCTAGAACTTTTTTTTCTGCAGGAAAAAACAGTTAAAACAGCAATAAAATCACTTTAAACACAGTGCAAGTTACCACACTTGAGTGTGTAGCAATAATACAGCAAAAACTGTTAAATTAAATGCAACTAAATGAAAAACGACCACTGAAATGCAGAATGCAGTATAATCAAGAAAAATCAAAATGCAAATTTCTCACTAACATGGAAGAGTGTTACACACCACCTAGTGTAATGTCTTCTCTGGTTCTACTAAAAAAGCTCACCCAGACTCTGCTACAACTTGCTGCGAGGGAAAAGTTTGTTTTTATTTTATTCTATTTTGTATTACTTTATGCCGCCTTCTATTTTGTATAATGTAATTTGTTTTCTTTACACAGTGTTTTACTTGTATTCCACTTTTAATTGCATATTTAAAAAAGGAACGAGACCAGAACCGTCTCTCTTCTGAGTCGCACAGAAATCAGAACAGGTCAATTAAGGTTAACTACCTTGTGAACTGAGGGTGGAGCTAGGGAACTAAATATATTAAGGGGTAAAATAAAAGATTTCAAGGCTTTAATTGAAAAGCTCACCCAGACTCTGTCACAACTTGCTGTGAGGAAAAGGTTAATTTAATTTTGCTTTCTTGTACTTTGTTTTACTTTATTGCTTTCTTCTATTTTGTATATTGTGATGTCTTCTTTAGTGTATTTTACTTTTATTCTGCTTTTAATTTCATATTTAAACTAGGAAAGAGCCCATAGCTGTCTCTTGTGAGCCACACAGAAATTATTTTTTCACCACGCACAATCTGTTGCGTTTTTAAACTTAACTTTCTTTCTAGCTGCATGTCTCCTATGTTAATATGACCACGAATCTCCTCCCCTTACCCCTTTTATTGGCTAGTGTAAGCACAAAATTATCATTTTTGTGAAATCACCCCCTTCTACTATTTAATTTTACTGGCCATCCCCCACTGTATTCCATAGAACTAGAATACAAAGTGCCCACCCCTTCCAACATATCTTGCTGTCCACTTAGATAGCTAAAGCTTAAGTTATCCCTTCTTTCATATCTAACTGCTTAGTGCACATTACAGCTCTTAGGATATCAACCCATTTTTCCATCTTACCCTTAAAAGATGTAGCATCTAGTCCAAGATCACCAATTACTGGAGAGCCCACATTTTGCCTCTCCGTAGCCATCTTGAGATTAGTGCTTCTGTTTTGCTCCTAATGAGAGAAGGAGCACAGGGACATTATTTCCTGGAGAATGCTGATCACCAGAAAGCCTAATGACTACTTCACTGGTGCCTGCTTGGAACTTGTGTCTATATTTTGCTCCTGGTGAGAGGAGGGGCGGAGTGCATTGATTCCTGACTGTTTCTGGTTGGGCAGTGAGTGTCTGTGCTTGACATTCCTGATTGGTCAGGTTGCTATTCAAGGCATTTACCAGGAAAAGGCTACAACAAGACTACATACCCTTGCATCATCTGGGACAAGACTATGGATCAGCAAACAGGCTGTGGCCTGCTTCTCATCTTGGGATTGGTGCTAATGTTTCTCTTTCGAGACATTCTCCAAAAACACTCAGCAGAAAACAAAAAAAGTAGCCAGTGGATAACATGGTGGACAGAGTCCTCTTCAGGAATAAGTACTCCCTGCACTTTACAGTCCTCTGGTAAATAAAGAACAAAGGGGACAACTAGGCACATCATGCTCCAGCATACAGACAAAAAGTTACAGAAATCTCTGCAGTATCTGCTTTCTGCATCTGACAATTACCCGCCTTGACAGACATTTACATACATCAGTAACAAAATCTAACAGCAGCAAAATATGACTTGGAGAAATATTCCCCATCAGGGCAT
Source organism: Protopterus annectens (assembly GCF_019279795.1). Taxonomy (NCBI): domain Eukaryota; kingdom Metazoa; phylum Chordata; order Ceratodontiformes; family Protopteridae; genus Protopterus; species Protopterus annectens. The sequence goes on from NC_056750.1 coordinate 855,152,942, forward strand.
TTATCTGACAGCTGCATATTAAGATCAATCTGTTTAGACAGAAGATGCATTTGAAGTATCAAGAAGTTCAAAGATCTGCAGTAAAAAGAATGAGAAGATACTACCAGGGTCCTGAGGACAGTGCGAGACGGAGCCCAACAGACCAGGGAGGGAAGATGGAGGGTCCTGATGACAGTGTGAGACGGAGCCCAACAGACCAGGGAGGGAAGATGGAGGGTCCAGATAACAGTGTGAGACGGAGCCCAACAGACCAGGGAGGGAAGATGGAGGGTCCTGATGACAGTGTGAGACGGAGCCCAACAGACCAGGGAGGGAAGATGGAGGGTCCTGATGACAGTGTGACAGGAGGAGGGAATGAAAGGACCTGATGACAGTGCGAGAGGGAGCCCTCCAGACATGTGGGGAAGAAATGAAGGGTCCTGATGACAGTGCAGACATGTGGGGAAGAGATAAAGGGTCTTGATGACAGTGTGAGAGGGAGTCCTCTAGACCTGTGGGGGAGAGATGAAGGGTCTTGATGACAGTGCAAGAGGGAGCCCTCCAGACATGTGGGAGGAAGATGGAGGGTCCTGATGACAGTGTGAGAGGGAGCTCACCAGACCAGGGGGTAGGATGGAGGGTCCTGATGACAGTGTGAGAGGGAGCTCAACAGACCAGGGGGGTATGATGGAGGGTCCTGATGACAGTGTGAGAGGGAGCTCACCAGACCAGGGGGTAGGATGGAGGGTCCTGATGACAGTGTGAGAGGGAGCTCACCAGACCAGGGGGTAGGATGGAGGGTCCTGATGACAGTGTGAGAGGGAGCTCACCAGACCGTGGGGTAGGATGGAGGGTCCTGATGACAGTGTGAGACGGAGCCCACCAGAACGGGGGGTAGGATGGAGGGTCCTGATGACAGTGTGAGAGGGAGCTCACCAGACCGGGGGGTAGGATGGAGGGTCCTGATGGCAGTGTGAGAGAGAGCTCACCAGACCAGGGGGTAGGATGTAGGGTCCTGATGACAGTGTGAGAGGGAGCTCACCAGACCAGGGGGTAGGATGGAGGGTCCTGATGACAGTGTGAGAGGGAGCTCACCAGACCGGGGGGTAGGATGGAGGATCCTGATGACAGTGTGAGAGGGAGCTCACCAGACCAGGGGGTAGGATGGAGGGTCCTGATGACAGTGTGAGAGGGAGCTCACCAGACCAGGGGGTAGGATGGAGGGTCCTGATGACAGTGTGAGAGGGAGCTCACCAGACCAGGGGGTAGGATGGAGGGTCCTGATGACAGTGTGAGAGGGAGCTCACCAGACCAGGGGGTAGGATGGAGGGTCCTGATGACAGTGTGAGGAGGGAGCCCACCGGATCAGGGGGTAGGATGGAGGGTCCTGATGACAGTGTGAGAGGGAGCTCACCAGACCAGGGGGTAGGATGGAGGGTCCTGATGACAATGTGAGACGGAGCTCACCAGACCAGGGGGTAAAATGGAGGGTCCTGATGACAGTGTGAGACGGAGCTCACCAGACCGGGGGGTAGGATGGAGGGTCCTGATGACAGTGTGAGAGGGAGCTCACCAGACCAGGGGGTAGGATGGAGGGTCCTGATGACAGTGTTAGACAGAGCTCACCAGACCGGGGGGAGGGATGGAGATCTAGAAGATGATCAGCAGGCAGAAACCCCAAGAGTCAGTGCCACAACAGTTAATCACCAAAGAAAATTAAGACTTTCAGCTCAGAATGAATTTAGAAATGCAACAGTGAGAAGAGCTAAAGATTTCATTCTAACCTACCTGGTTGATCTGATGCAGAACCATTTAGTATTTACAAGAACAGAGAGTACACTGAAGAAATGAGGACAAAAAAACTACAGCAAATTCCAAGTTTCTGTAATACTGATGTCACTCAGTCTCAAAACTGCTCCCACTACTGGGATGGTGCGCTAGAAAATTAGAATTCCTGTGAGTCTGGGAGAGATGCCCATAACCCTAAAAACATGGGGATACAGCCACCATTCGCAGTCTAACTTGATATGTTCCTCTCAAAAAGCTCATAATAGCATACACTATGATGAGCCAATTTTGCTCTTTTGAAGACCCAGACAGCTAAAGGCTTCCAAAATGCAACCTCAAACATGGTAATGAATCGTCTAGGTTGTCAGCAACTGTCCTAAAATTACTAACGTAACTTCTTAGATTTAAGTGGGGTGAAACAGCAGAAAATAATGACTAGACAAAGCCCAAGCAGTACAACACACATGGAGAGGAACCAAAGATGGCTTGACTTATAAATGCTGGTCTATGCTATGACATAACACAGTGATTTTTAGTGCATCACCTTCAACAAAATCTTTAGGTAATAGTGGCAATACATTTTAATAAAATAATAAAAAATTAACAGTAAAACATCCTTTAATAAATATTTCTAAGTACACTAAGTGGGTTGGCAATCTCATGACGCTTGTAAGTAGCCAAAAATGAAAAATTGACCACCAAAGCTGAGATTCCACCATTTAATAAACTATGGTCTGAAAAAGGGTTTAGTAAACAGTGGAAATGCAGTTTTGGTGGTCAGTTTCTCATTTTTGGCTACTTATGTTGATTTCTATAGTGGTCTGACCTTTATCTGAAGTGCATATTTTCTGAGACTGTCACGGCCCTCTCAACTGCTAGAGGGGTGTTAATTATACGCATTTTTTAGCCCCCCTAAACAAACCCCCTTTTCTGCACATAAATACATTATTTGTT